>NW_020229349.1:153199-235686 GCF_003227725.1 Camponotus floridanus
AATTAACCGCTAATAGTCGAAAGAGTACGCGTAAAACTAATCTACGATGCGGAAAAGCGCGAGGCGCGCGAATCATCGCGCGACGCGTCTGTGTCGTCACATGTCGCGCAATTGATCGCGTCTCTCCAACCACCAGTTGTGCAGTTTGCACACGTTTTCCAAGGCGCAATTCTTCGAGTGATAGCCGCAGCGATAGACGCGAGTCGCGGCTAGCGTTCGAAGGGGTCCGATATCCTCGTAATCGGCGTCGATGGTCTCGATCGTCAGGTCGAGCTGCTCCGCGACCTCTCCCGCGATGTCGGCAGCCACTTCTTCTCGCGACCCTTGACGTAGATCGTCACCGCGGCGTTCGACCGAGATCCCTCGACGCGCGATATATCGCGTCGCGAACGATCTGCTTCGCGTGCCTATACTCCACGTGTCGTCGGTCCAGTGAAATTCGTGGTGATTAAGAGTCAGCCAACAGGCCTGCGACTTCTCGCTCTTCGTCAGCAGATTCCACGACATCGGCGCGCGAAAGACGTGATGCGTCAGATCTCTGCCGTTCGCGAGTATCGCCATCTCCTTCGTCACGAATCGCTCGTTGACGACGAAGCCCTGCAGATCGACGAAGAGCGGCGGGGCGATATCGCCCGTGATCGTCGTCGCGATCATCATCGCGATTATCGTCGCGAGAGACTGACGTTTATTCGCGTCTCTCCCCGATATCTTCGCGATTTCGAGTTTCCTCTCTCCCCCCATTCGTCTTACAGGATCTTACGCACGACGTTCGTCAGCAGATTGTACTCCACCACGCGATCGTGAATGATTAGACAGTACGCCGTGGCGTTAGAAGGAACGTTGTCCTTGCAGTCGAATTCTAGACGAACGTCCACAGTGGCGCTCTTAACCGCTTCGTTTTGGCGGGAACAATCTATCACCACGAGCGGGCCGCAGTGTAGAAATTTGTTCATAGTCAGGAGCGTCTCGTCGCTCGCCGATCCGTAATACGTTCGTCGAAATCTCACGTAGGCGTCGTACAGTACGGCGATCTTGTTCTTATCGAAGTCCAAATTCATATCGTCGTACGGATAGAAGTCGGAATTGAGATACAACTTTACATTGGTCAGATTGCATGCGTCGAATCTGGAAGCGTCCTGCGACAGGACGTTCTTCCTTCCGGTCTGCAACGCGAAGATGACGTAACGCGGTTTCTCGAGTTGCGTGGCCGCTTTTACGGCCCACGAGTCTTTGGTCGTGCTCTGCAGGAGCGAAAACTCGTAGAGATCCCACGAGCGAAAGGGCGCGCTCAGATATCTGCCGCTGTCCAACGTGCGCAACAGCGATAATTTGTTGACGTCATTCAGCACCACGTGCGGCACGCGCCACTGTATCTTCGCGAGCTCGACTCTCGGCTCGAATTCCTCGCGCGATATCAGACAATTGTTGTCGTTTCGCGCTCTTATCAGAATCAGCTTGTGACGCGCATTGATGACGACGCGCCTGTAATCCTCGCAGAAATCTAGCAGCGTGTCGAGAGGAACGCAGAAGTTGAAGTCGCCCGTCGACGCGACGCTCGGTCCAGTTGCGAGATCCCATCCGGCGTTCTTCAAGATCTTGCCTCGTTCGGCCGTCAGCGAGACGTAGTTCTTGATCGTGCTAGTTATTCCGACGTTGCGATTACGATCGATCTCCACGCCATCGAGCTCGTAACGTATCTCCTCGAACATAAAGGCGACGCAATTGTTCACGAGTCACGCCGGCGTCGAGGACACGGACAGCTCCTTAGAGACCGAGGCAGGCTTACCCGATTCGCCGCTCGACGGCGGATTATTCTTCGTATGCAGTCTACCTTCGACGTAGAGAAAACTCTCGCACGGCAGCGTGTATAGGTCCTGCTGTTGTATGGGTATTCGTATCTCGTCGCTGTATCCGAAAGTGGTGTTGGCGTACGGATTGTACGTGTGACTCTCGATCTTCACGATGCGATCGTGGAAGACGGGTTCCCCGTCGATGCTCAGAATGTCCCTCATGTCGTCGAACTATCGCGCGGCTCTCGGTATGACGAAACCCATGGATCGCAGAAAAGCGACGTTGACGGCGGACAATCCTCCGACGCTCCTCTCTCTCGAGCGCGCGACTCGAGTTCCCGCGACGCGATCGTGGTCGCCGCCGCTGCCGTCGCGATGCGACGTCGCGACGCTAGATTCGCGCACGATGAGCATCGCCCTGTTCCCTCCCCCGTCCTCGCCGCGCGCTCTCTATCGTCTGCGTCGCACGTGCAATCGAATCGAGATCTCCTCGCCGCGGAAATCGATCAATCGACCGTCCTGATCGACGACGCGCAGCGATACGTCGGTCACGAGTCGCGCGATGACCGGCAGATAAATGATCTGCCTCGGGATCTCCGACACTTTATATCCCGGCGGGACGTTCGGCGCGAATTCGTGTATCGCGTGGGCGGATCTCCCGTTCACGTACGCGCCCGTCGTTAGGTTGCACTCCACGCAAATCGTGTTAACCGCGATAATGCTCACGGGCTCGTCGGACGCGTACCATTTGTTCGGCCGCAATACGCGAGATTAGGAGAAACCTAATAACGATCCGATATTGTTCGGTTTGGTGAAATTAATTCGGTACGCGCATTTGATTTCGCTTCTCATGGTATTGTCGTTACCGCGTAGCGCGAGAACGCGATCGCCGCTCTCGTCCTCCGCGTCCTCGACGTCGTACAGATATTCGTCGTCGTCGCCGTCGCTGGCGCTATCGCCGCCGTCTTCTTCCGGTACTCGCGCTCGGCGGTCGTCGCCGTCTTCAAAGAATCGCGGCTCTCAGGTACGCGCTTATGTCGCGCAGCTCGTAGGATCCGATCGGGATCGTGATCGTTTCGTCGTTGTCATCGAAGTAAAATTTATTGTTCGGAATCGAGAGAATTCACGTTCGGAATCGTGTTGTAGGTCTCGAAATTGGTCAGGCCGAGCTCGTAATCGTCGTCGCTCAGATCGAGAGGCGGAAAGTAACTCGCCGTGAGAACGTTGTTTCTTCCGATCAGCGTGAAATCAGCGACATGGCACGCGCTATCGCCGTTAGAGACCGAAGGGCTTCCTCCTTCCTCCTCCCCAATCGACTCGTCGAAGGAAGCGCAGGCACAATTGTCCGCAGACGCTTTGATCGTACGTCTGCTGAGAGTCGCGATTGTACGCGATGCGCGTGTTGCGTCCGAGATAACGCGCGAGTTCTCGAGGCGGCCGAAGATTGCCGAAAGCGTCGAAGTAGATAGCGTCTTTTCCCCTTTTAGCGTACGCCACCCAATGCCCGGCCCCGAGGCGTCGTCCAGGTTCACGATACCACTCTCGTCGCGACGAACTCGCGCCGCAACGCGTCGCGCATGAACACATCTCTGAAGTGACGCACGCGAGCGCGCCTGGCCGCGCTATTCAACTGTTCGTTCGTCGTGACGCCGATCGGAGCTACGATGTCGTCTAACGCGCGCGGGACTTTTTTTTTTTCTTCCTCCTAACCGTTCGTCCGCTTCGTCTCGCGATGCTTCCGCCGCGCTTGTAAGGCGCGAGATACAAACCGCGGCCCTCCATCGCTTGATTGTGTCGCTGCAGCTCCTCTAATTAGCGCGCGGCCTTACCGTCGTTCACCATCTTCGCCACACCGGCCGCTCCGCCGATCAGCGATCCTAAAGCTCCGAGCGCCGGCAACAACGGCAGGAAGCCGCCGCGGGAAGAACCCGTCCTCTCGTCGTCCTCCTCCTCCTCGTCGAGGTCGTTCTTCTCTTGCCGCCGCCGCCGCTCTTTCTCGCGCCTCTTCCCGCTCCAGCCATACCCATTCCTAGTTTCGTCTTCGTCTTCATAGCCGCCCATACGGCCGACGCCGCCACTCTCTCGCCGAGAGTCGAATCCCCGGCCCGGATACGCTCGTACGCTCTCGCTCCGAGCGCCCGATCCGCGACGTGCCGATCGGCGAGATCGTCGCTCCGCGAATCGGCGAGATCGTCGCTCCGCGAATAGGCTCGCGGCAAGCCAGCGGATTGACGCCTCGATCGCCTCGCGCGAGCCGCTTCGCGAGACGAGTACCGAGACCGCAGAACTGATATCCCGGTATATGTAGTTCGAACGGAAGAATGTTTATAGTTCTATTGAGCAAACCGCTACCGCCGACGACTGCCGTCGCGGCGTCCTCGGCGTTCTTCATACGCCTCGATCGCGCTCATAGTCACGCCATTTCGTTCTCCCGGCACATGCCGCAGTTTTTGATGCACGGTGGCGGACCGTCGATGTGCGTGTCTTGCCACGGCTGATTGTGATACTTGTGACAGAGGCGATAACGCTGCACGTCCGGATTGTCTTTCAGATGTATAGGCAATCTCTCCCACAATCGATCGACGAAATCGCCGTACTTGTCCAGTAGAAGCTTCTTCGGAATGTACTGCAACTGATCGACGCTGAGTCCGAGAATATCGGAATCGTTCACCAATACAATAAACATGACGAAGCGTCGCGCGCGCGCGTAACTTTATCGCGTCACCGTCGATCGGACACGCCTAACTGCGCGATCGTTTTTTTTTCCCTCTATATACGTTCGCGAAAGCGAATCCGCGCTCGTTGCTCGCACGCGCGCGAGTCTGCGCACTGAGACGCAGATTCGCTCGCGACAACGAGGAAGAATAGCGAGAGGAGAGAGAGAGAGAAAACGATGCGTTTCGTGCGTCAATCGATCGCGATAAAAGTGTCCAACGTCGACGGTAAGACGCGCTCGATGAACGAGGAACCGCGAAAACACGGTAATCTGTTACCGACCGCGATTCGCTTCGTAATCTGCGGTCCCTCTAATTGCGGTAAAACGAACGTGCTGATAAGCCTTCTGGAGAGTCCGCACGGCGTGCGATTCGAAAACGTGTTCGTTTACTTGAAATCGTTGCATCAGCCTAAATATCGATATCTGGAGAAATTGTTGAAACCTATGCGGGATATCGATTACTTCACGTATTCGAACAACGCCGACATCATTCCGCCTAGCGAGGCGTTGCCGAATTCGATATTCGTGTTCGACGACGTGGCCTGCGACAAACAGGACGTCGTCAGAGAGTACTTCGCCATGGGGCGTCACGCGAAGGTCGATTGCTTCTATCTGTGCCAATCGTACGCTAAGATACCCAAACATCTGATACGCGACAACGCGAATCTATTGATACTCTTTAAGCAGGATGGCACTAATCTGAAACACGTGCACAGCGATCACGTGAATACCGATATGTCGTACGAGGATTTTCACGCGCTGTGTCGCGCGTGTTGGAAATATCGATACGGTTTTCTAGTGATCGACAAAGATAGCGCGCTGCGCAACGGTAGATACAGGCGAGGGTTCAACGATTACGCCGTGCCGTAGAGCGTCGTCGTCGTCGAAGATGAGTCAGTCTTCCCGAGATGGCGGCGATCGTAAAGGGGAGAGAGATAAGAGAAGGCGAGACGCCGAGGAACGACGCGCGATGACGGACGTCGATAGACGCGAGAAAACCGCGATAGAGATAGCGAGAACGCGCGCGTCGATTTGCAGGAAGCATAGAGCGTTGAAGACCGGAAGGATGGAGAGCGATAGCGCTTTGGAGACGCGTTTCAAACTGATCGTCGAACCGCTGCGACGCATCGCCGAGCGCGTCGGAGACGATTCCGCGCGAGGCGCGAGCGCAAGAGAGAAGGAACCGGCGAAGAGCGAGATCGACGAGACGTTCGCGCGAAGCGAATACAACTGGGCGCTAAAACTCCTGATAAGCAACAGTCGAAGAGAGGGTAGAAAAAAATAGAGACGGCGAGATGAGCGCCGCGAAACGGAGACTCGTGAACGAGCTGCACGTGCCAGCGAGAAAGAACTTCCCCCGTCGCCGCGTCGCGGTGCGCGGATACGACGATCTGTGGCAAGCAGACGTCGTCGAGATGCGTCCTTACGCCGGACAGAATATAGGCCACAATTACATACTCACTGTCATCGACGCTCTGAGCAAGTACGCGTGGGCTGTACCGCTCAAGAGAAAGAGCGGCGACGAGGTCGCTCGAGCCCTGACGAGCGTGACGCGCGCCTCCGGACGTCGCCCGAGGAATCTGCAGACCGACAAAGGAAAGGAGTTCTACAACGCCGAGGTGCGAAGATTCGTAGATAGACATGGAATCAATCACTACTCGACGTATTCAGTGCTGAAAGCGTCCATCGTCGAGCGTTTCAATCGCACGCTCAAGAACTCGATGTGGAAGTACTTCACGCTGAACGGAACGTACAAGTGGCTCGACGCGCTGCCGCGTCTAATATCCGAGTACAACGCTCGCAAGCATCGAACCATCGGGATGCGCCCGATCGACGTGACGCCCGCTCGAGCGTCGAGACTCCTGTCGACGGTGTACAGCCACCCGAAGATCGCCGCTCCGGGAAAATTTCGACCGAATGATCCCGTGCGCGTGAGCAAGTACAAGACGCTGTTCGAGAAGGGATACACGCCGAATTGGACCGCGGAGATCTTCCGCGTAGCCGAGGTGCGAAGGACGAATCCCGCGACGTATCTGCTGAAGGATTCGCGCGGCGAGCCGAAGCGGCGGATTCTACGAGCACGAGTTGCAGCGAGTCTCCGATCCCGACGTGTATCTCGTGGAGAGAGTGCTGCGCCGAAAGGGCGACGCGGTTCTCGTGAAGTGGCTGGGAATGGACAGGTCGCATAATTCGTGGATCGACAAAGCCGACATATTGTGACGAATATACGTATATTTTCGCGTGATATTACAGACGAAAAGATACATCGCGCGTATTGTAACGCGTCGCAACGAATATATATATTTGTAATATTAAAGATAACAAAATACATCGCGCGTATTGTAACGCGTCGCAACGAACATATATATTGTATAACATTAAAGATAATAAAATACATTACGCACATCTATAAAATACATCACGCATATCTATAAAAAATACGTCGCATCGCGCTTAGGATCTATCCGCGCCTCTCCTCACAGAGGTATCCTGTAGTGTCCCCACGGCAGAGTGTCGGTCGAATCCGGCATGACGTAGCGCTTATCGTCGTACGGACTGAGCGCGATCTTCGACTCGCGCACGGTGTACACCTCGTGTAACTTGGATCTCAGGCACGACTGCTCGCGGGTCATCTCGATATCGCGTCTCACACAGCGCTCGTAATCGTCGAACGTCAGCGTTCTCGCGACGACGCTGCTCCTCACGCCCTTGCTCTTCTTAGTGTCGCCCCTACTCTCGACTCGCAACATGTACATCTTCGCTCTGAGTCCGACGAACTCGAGCATGAGAGCGCCGTTGTTCTCGTCCTTCATCAGACCGAGAACCTTCTTATTGGCGCGCGGCACGCCGTAGGGATTGTCGACGGCGTAATCGCTCGTGTCGAATCTATCGATGTCGCGTTTCATTCGCTCGTACGCGTCCTCGCATTCTATGCTATAAATGAGACTGTCCGTGTCGGTGTACAATATTTTACACTTATCGCCGTAGAGCGGCGACATGTATTCGTAGTGAAACGCGTACAGATGAATCTTGGATATATCGAGAATGGACATGCCTACGTAGATCGGTTTGTCGATCTTCGCCTCCAATTTGCGCAATTCCACGGCCATGAGATTCTCCGAGAATACGCTTCTACTGTGAAAATTCGGCTTGGAGATGAGCGCCTCGGCTCCGAATCGACCGTCCCATCGAGTCGCGAGTCGAATGTCCACGCGATTGCGCACGTTCTCCATGGTCTTGCCGAAGACGGCGTTGTTCATCAACTTGTACAGATTCTTCTCGAAATCGTTACTCGCGTTAGTGCGTAAGCGCGTGTTAAGTTCCACGTATCTGCGTAACCACGGCGACTGCGAGAAGCGCAGCGCGCGATGAATCCTCGTCAGACGCAGACCGTGACGAACGCACTGCTGCAGATTGCGATAGTGCGTGACGTATCGGCGCTTATCGTACAGCGTGGCTAGGAGTTTGCTCTGACACTTCCCCGGCGGCTTATCGCGCGTGGAACAAAACGGTAGATCGGCGTGGGCGTCGTGCGCATCGGCCGGATAGTCGAGATCGACCTCGAGAATGTAGCCGACGGTCGAGTCCTCCGTCACGGACATCACGTCGAGACTCTCGAGATCGTCGACCCACTCGAATCGCTCGTACGGCAACGGCTGACACATCGACCAACCATACAGATTGTTGATATCGAGATACATCAGATAGATTGACGGTCGCGACGGATCGTACGCGCTCATGTACTTGTTGTTAGCGCGAGCGTATCTGTTAGAGCACTGACTCAGACCGCCGCGTATTCCGCGTTCCACGAACATTATCATATCGATATCGGTGAGCAGCTCGAAACGGACCCTCGTGTACTTAAGCATCGCGTCCCACGTGTATCCCGGCAGCGTGAAGTAGTACGCTGGATCTAAACCGTAACTCTCCAAACAAGCGGCGCGAAAATTTTCGAACACGTCCGCGAGCAGAAGAACGTCGATCTTCAGATAGAGATCGCTGTACTCGTCCAGGTTTTCGACGCTAAATCGCTTACAAACGCGCGTCGCGTGCGCGTAATCGCTCTCAGATACGGTATCGCCGATCAGAGAACTGTAGAAGGACTCGCGCGGCGGGAGACGCGTCTCCCGCAATCTCTCGACGCTGTCGACGTACTCGTACGGAAACACGCCCTTGCGCGTGAGAAGCCGAAAGTCGTCGTCCGAGAGGTCGCGAAACTCGCCTCGCGCGATCGTCAGTTTGTTCTCGTCGAGATACGACGCCAGCTTCTCGAGACCGGCGCCTAAAAACTTGAACGAGTCCACGAATCGTAATTTGACGTATCTACGACGAACGCGCGGCGTTTCCCCCATCTCTCTCCGCCGCCGCGGTATTTCGAACGGTCTTCGAGAAAGCTATGTACGATTCCTTCGTCACCGGCAACAACTCGACGCTGCCGGGATACGCGTTAGCCACATCTTTGATAATAAAGTGCGCGTCGTAACCCGATAGATTGTGAAAGAATACGGGTATGACGTAGGGGTCCTTGTAATTCAAATTATACGCGGAATGCGCCGGACCTCTGAAACGGCCGGTCAAATGACAGTGATCGCGCACGCGAGCGTCGTCGGTCTCGAACGGTCTCTCGCACGCGTAACAGCGCGACGCGCTCGCGAATATCTCCCGCTCGTCAGGCGTCAGATCCGTCATCGGTACCACGGCGTCGAGGGCGATCTTCGCACGAAGCGCCAGATCGCGCAACTCGCGCACGAACCACGCGACGCAATCCTTGCCGCGATAAGATCTGTACGCTGACGCGGCCTCGTCGAAGGAGCAACGCGTGTAATAGGCCACGCTGTGAACTCTGTGATGCTGAACGATCCTCGTATTCTTGGTTCTCCCGCCCTCGTCCCCCTCCTTCCTCTCCAACGCGCACTCCAGATCGGCGTACACCGCGAACGGAATTCGCTCCTTTCTCGAATGATGATCGAACTCCAGCCACCTGTCGTCCTCGCCGGAAAGAACGATCGCGTAATCGTTCAGCTTGCCGCAATCCTCGTTGTGCGCCGACAGCTTCTCGCTCGTGCGAAAGTAATGCATGCAGCTGAGAAAATACGGAATAAACGTTAGCTCGATATTTCGCTCTCGCTCGCCGAGATCGAACGCTCACCGATCGCACACGTGCGTTCTGTGCTGTCGCTTGCTCAACTGCGAGCTGATCAGACGAGACAGATTTCGAATACAGGCGAAATGTCCGACCGCGTTACCCTCGCGCGTCGCATCGCTCAGATACAGCAGATTGACGTGTCTCTCCCTCTTTTGATTCGTCAGACGAAGAGGGACGATGCGAATTCCGCCGCCACCGTCCTTCCCGCGTCGTCTCTCTCCGACGGTGTACACGTTCACCGATATATCGTTCAGACGCTCGAACCGTCCGATTCCGTTCAGAGTCAGGTAACTTCGAGCCCTCCAGATTCAATACCTCGGAGTAATGCGGATATCGCGAGCTTGTCTCGCAGTGCTTATCTACGGGATACAGAGCGGCGATCACCGACCACGCGAAACACGCCTCGTCGTCGGATCGCACGTTGACCATCGCTCTCTTCATCTGGAACTCTCGCGGTACCTGCACGTGACACCTCGCCCGCATGGGATTGTACACGTTCACGTTCACCGTTAGATCGAGTATGCGCGATAAGGCCCATCCGCTGTCGCGCTCTTGAAACTTCTCCAAAGACGCGACGGTATCGCCGACGACGCGAGTATCGTACCATTCGCGCAGATCCGTCGTGGGTAGAAGGGGATGGTTTCTCGTGGCGATCGTCTTAACGGCGGTTTTATCACCCGACATGAATTCTCCGTTGAACGTCGTGTTCACCTTAACGCTGCGATATCGGCCCATGACGTCGCGCACGCGGCGGAGCACTGTGTCCCTCGCGTCCTCGAGAAATCTCAGAGGTTCGATGTAATCGAGATTTATCACCGCGCCGGTCAACATGCGTCTCTTGAAAGCCGTCTCGACCTCGGACCACGAGAATCCCTCGCGCGACTCGACCCCGCTACCGCCGCCGCCGTCGTCCTCGCGTCTCGCGACACCCGCGCCCTCGCGCTCGAAGCGTCGCCGTAGATCGTTCCTCGTGCCGATCACTCGCAGGATTCGGCGAGGTCCTCGCCCCCGTGGAGATTCGGCGACTCGCGTCTAGGCACCTCTCGCGCAGAGTCGCGAGACACTCCACGCACCGTCGCGTCCACGCGCGATAGTCTTCCGTCGTGGCGACGCCGCGCGCGCTCTCGAGCACTCGGCGCTCTTCCTCCTGCATGGTCGCGTCCTCTTCTCTCCCTACGGCAATTCGTCGTCCTCTCTCTCTCTCCTCCCCGCGGGGCCTTATCCACAGCGTCTCGCCTCGCGAATTCACCGGCAGCGAAAACCCGCGACGCATCCCCGCGTATCTCCGGCATCGAATCTCGCCGCTCTTCCGCTACACACCAGGACCGTCTCGATCCACAGCTCCTCGCGCGCGTCTCGAAGACCGATCGCCCGCCTCGTCGAATAGGTCGCGACGTTCCACGCGATCCTCTCTTTCAACACTCGAACGTAGCGATCGATCGGCGGATCGACGCGCTCCTCGCTCATGACAATTCGCGCATATCAAATCAACGTCGCAGAACATATTTCGGCGGAACGGGTACTCGCGACCGCTGTCCTCGCGATCGTAGGTGTATCGCAGAGTTCTACCCGCGTTATCCTCGGGCGGGAGAATCCTGCAGCGCGCGACTGGCCATAAATATCGTTCTTCCGGTTGGGGATAATCGAACGAGTGGTATTTCCACTCGCCGGCACACATATAACCCTTCGGATCCTGATAACTCTTCGGATACTTCGCTCTAAACCACCTGTCTAGATCATAGTTGTAAGAATAGGCTCTGCGACTGTCGACCAGAGCCGTCTCGACCCACAACTCCTCGCGCCGACTGTGCGTTTGAACGGCTCTTCTCAGATGATACGTCGCGACGTTCCATCGCGCGCTCTCCTTCAATTCGACGCCTATCGCGTCAACTCCTCTTCCTTATCCGCCGCCCTACCGTCGACGGTAGAGACGACTCTGGCGGAACTCGCGCCGCTCATACGCGCACCTCGTCGTTCGCGAACTTATCTTTCCGAGAAACGATCGGATAGACCGATCGCGACCATCCGCGAGGCATGTACGCGTCTCGAAACGACCGTCGCGTCTTTATACTCGCTCGTTCGAGCGACGACGACGACGTCGCGCGAGCGGGAAAAAATTTCTCCGCGGTCGCGCGGTTTTCGCCTTCGGAAACGACGAATCCGTCGAAATACCGCATTCGACCGGATTCGGCGCGCGTTATCGCGCGCGTCTCTCGCCGCTGCGCGTCCGAGAGGAAGGAACGACGACGGAAGCGTCGCCGCGAATATCCCTCGCGCGCGCGCGAGTAAATCCTAACGGAATCCCGCTCCTCTCTCGTTATCGCGCTTAAAAGGAGAGATAAGCGGCGAGTCCGCGCGCGCGACGAGGCCCTCGTCCGATCGACGCGCTCTCCGTCGATCTTCGAGAACGAAGGATCGACGACCTCCGTCGACGAGAGAGACGCCTCTACTCGCGACGTGTTCTCCCGATACATCGTACGCTCGTTTACGAAACGAGCGCACATTTAGGTTAAAATTCGAGCGGCGCGCTTGCGCACGCGGCGAACTCGCGTCCGACGTCTACGACAAGACGAGACGAGACGAGAAACACCGCCGCCCTCCGCGTGCTCTCCCGATACATCGCGCGCCTTTTTACAAACGGAAAAAAAAATATTCGAATTTACATTCGAGCGACGCGTAAGACGCGATGGAAACGCCCGAGGCCGCTTGTCGCTCCCTCCTCGCCGCGTCGAAACGACGCGAGCCTGCGGAGGCGCATATATATTATATAAATATTACATTAATATTATTTAAATATTATTTAAATATTATATAAATATTGTATAAACCGCCCGTCGCGCGAATCGCATATTTTATATTACATCTCTTCCTCCTACTTCGAACGCATCTATTTTATTTATTAACGTCGACCTTATCTCCGTCTCGCGCGTCGAAGCTGCGGAGGCGCCCGCGGTCGCGCGACGCGTCCGACGGGGCGATCGCCGTCTATCGCGCGCGCCTAGCGCGCCGCGTCCAGAGACGCTCCGACGCGCCGTATCCAGGGACGCGTGCGCTTTCTCTCCCTCTCCCTCGCTCTCTCTCGCCCTCTCCCTCGCTCTTGCACCGAACTCCTCTCCCGCCCGCTCCCCCTTGCCCCGCCGCCCCTCGCCCTTCCCTTCCGCGTGACGTCACGACCCTCCGTTTACCCACCCGACGGCGAGCGGCTCCCCTCGCCCTACCTACTCCCCTTGCTCGTTCCCGCCGCCGTCACCCTGCCCCTCAGATATCTTTCTATCTCTCTCGCTCTACGAGACCTCTCTCTCTCGCACCCGTGGAAAAAGTGGGTTAGAACCGGTATATTCTCCCTACTTGAATAGTCGATTCTATTAACATCGCATTTGACAAATTTAACCGTCATTATTTAATACTTTCGGCTTGTAACAGACGGATGTCATTATTAGAAGCATCATCGCGGTATTTATTATTAATAATCCAAGCGGAATTTGTCGCGGCCGAGACCCTATGACGTCTCGTTCAGCGCAACATTCCAAGACTTTCTTACGCTGTTTCTTTTCTATTGCGCGACACGTGATATCGCGGTGATCGCGCCCGAATGCCGGCCCGTCGCTGCGGAAAAATTCGCTATAATCGATTGTAAATCATCTCGCAATATCCACGTGAATCTGTCTTGTTAAACTTTATCTATTTGTTAAATATATTCATTCTTGTTATTCTAATCTTTTGTCTTATTTGCAGCCACCTTCTATTCTCGATCCTTCCTTGTTAATTATTAAAACGGACTGCCCCCTCTGCCATTTTCGAGACGGGGCTAGCCGAGTGTCCGTCACGATTAATTGAGTAGCGTTTTCCATGTTTATTATACCGAAATATCGAATTACTTTTTTGAAATGGTACGGGTTACCGCACCTGGCGCCCAAAAACTTTTGGAGATGAATTTGAGAAGAAATCGCGTCGAAGGTGTGCCGTGGGCCAATAACACCGGCCAGATCTCATCATCAGCCCTAATTAATAAAATTAACGATCACAAATTGGCGCCCAACGTGGGGCCGTTGATAATGACGAAAAGAAATTGGCGCTCAACGTGGGGCCCACTAACAACAGAGCAAATAATAATTTGAAAATTTTTCCGTTGAAAATTCGTTGTCGCAAGTAACAAGGAACTCGAGAATAACAAGGTCACCGTTAATTTGTATTGATTTTAAATATTTCTGATATTTCTTTGTGCTATATATTTGAACATGTATTGCCTTTGTATTTGAGAGTCGCGAGCAAATAAGATTTTGAAAATAACTGCCGATTGTGTTGAGATTTATAAAAACGAAAATAATTTAAGTTATTATTCGGTCTTTTCGCTAGAAACTTCTAGACTATTATTAATTTAATTTAAAATATTTCTTTCGTTAAAATATTTTTTTTTTCTCTTTTAAATAATTCTTTTTGCTGTCTTATGGAGAGGCTAGTATAATAATTAATAAAAGAGTCATTAAAATTAACCGAGTCGAAATCTTTACTTTTCTTTTGGGAATAATATTGAATATTTTAAAGATTCATTTCATGTAATTTAATTTTCACCGAATTTTACTAAATTTTCTTAATTTAAAATTAATATCTTTTCTTTTACAAATATTGAAAATAGCTCTCTTAAATTTAACAATAAAATGGAAGAACATAGGCAATAGAGAGCATATAAATAAATAAATTATCAAAGATCGAGTAAAAGTAATAATAATTTAATAAAGTAAACTATAAGTGATATAAACATGTTAAATACGATATAAATAGTTCAAAATAATAGTAAAGATGTACGGTACGGACGTTTCTGGCTCTTGCTTTGAGCCTTCTTCAGCGCAATAATGTAACATAAACAATTACAAATAATAATGTGGTGTAAGAACAGTAAAAACAAGATTAATAAAAAAAAATTAGTAATGATAAGTGTTATAAAATCAAAAATCAATGTCGCATAGACGCAAAGTTAATAGACGTTTATCAAAATAATAAATCTCCATGGCGAGAGATATAGGGAACCTTATTGTGCGAGTTAAATAGAAGCAGAACAGAAACTTGACAACAGTACCAAATGCAGCCTGAAATTGGCAACATCAAAAATAAATCATTTAAATAATATGAGGAGACTAATAATATCAAGAGACACGGTAGTGTCTTGTGCTAAGTCCCGCGTAAGCAACAAGACACTCCGTGTATTATTACGCGAGTCGGATAGTTTGAGATGTTCGAGATTATCATATTGAAATAATCGCTGAACGGATCGAGTTCTTACTAGGCTTAATTGATAGCTTGAGCTTGATTTATATAAGAAAAATGTCTTTATTTTTGCTCTATGTGCATCGTGAACAGCAATATTATGATCCAAAGTCGAAATATGAAAAATTCTCATTAAGATACGTCGTCTTGGTCAACGCTCAAGTCCCCAATGTGCAAGCGTACAAAGTTGTACGGTTGACGCATTCGACGTAAGATTGCGCTGGCGGCGCTCCGTGATGTTAAGACTATTATATACAGGGTGTCCCATTTTAATCGATGGATCCAAATTTCTCCTAAACTACGCCAGCTACAAAAAAATGTTTCAGACAAAAGTTGTATGGCTTGAAGGGGAACATAAGGTGGTGTCATTGGTTTGACATTGAAAAGTCACCTGAAGGTTACGTGAAGATCACATCCAACTTTTTAAATGGGACATCCTATATGCTTTTGCATATTTTTTTAGTTCATCTCGAGAGCTTTCCGAAATACTATAATTATACTATAAGTTCGTTTTCATTAAGTAGTTTTCGAGTTATGAGGCTTGAAATCATTTCTTAATTTTACACAAGTCGTAAAATATCTAGTAAAATATTCATTTTTCGATTATCTTATCTTAATACTTTTATACTTAATTTCAAATGAAGTCAAATCTGCGGTTTTTTATAACGTAATATTGCATCTACTCGCTCTTTCCGCGGTTTAGTGCCTTGGCTTGATATTGTGCAACCTAAATAATTAACTTCTGTCTTGAAAAATGCACACTTATCTACATTAATAGTCAAGCCAAATTCTCTTAGTTTTGTAAATATTTTTCTTAGGTGCTGTTTGTTCCTCTTCGGACTTTGATGCTACTAGTATGTCGTCGATGTAGCAGAAGCAAAAATCCATTCCTCGCAAGACTGTGTCCATGAAGCGTTGGAATGTCTGTGCAGCATTCCGCAATCCGAATGGCATTGCATTAAATTCGTATAAGCCGAATGGCGTAGTTAACGCTGTTTTCTGTTTGTCCTGTTCAGCTACTGGGATCTGGTGATATGCTCTGGCCAGGTCGAGCGTGCTGAACGTTTGGCAGCCATGGAATCGCTGAGAAAAATCCTGTATATGCGGAATAGGATACTTATCAGATATGGTTACCTTATTCAGCTGGCGGTAATCACCGCATATTCTCCATTCACCATTTCCTTTCTTAACTAGGTGCATGGCGCTTGACCATTGTCCCTTGCCTGGGCGGCAAGTGCCGGCCTTAATCCAGCGCTCGACTTCCTGTTTGGCGAACCTAAGTCGTCCTGGCGAAAGTCGTCGTGGGCGATCCGAGACGGGCGGTCCGCGCGTCTGGATGACGTGCTCGACGCCATGTTTTGGTACCTTCTGCATCACCGGGCGAGTGATGTCCACAAATTCTTGCAGTAGCTGTTGATAGGGTAAATCATTACTTAACGTAGATATAAATTGCACTTTCTTAATACTAATTTTGCCATTTGTATATAGATTTGTTATTCCATTGATGAGTCGTATGCCCCGAATATCGACCATCAGGTTGTAATGGTAGAAGAAATCTGTTCCAAGAATTGGCTGTTCGACTTTAGCAACAATGAACGGGCACACAAGACTATGCCTGAGGTTTAAATTTAGCTCTAAGGTACGTTCACCGAAAGTTTTAATCCTTGTGCCATTTGCAGCATACAGATGTATATTTACGTTTCTTCCGCGTTGCAGGGCCCATCGACGAGGGAGAACGGAGACGTCAGACATTCCTGTGTCGACGAGGAATGATGCTCCACTACGTCTATTCTTCACGAGGAGGCGGCGTTTAGTGCTGCCCGCGAGCGCGTTTACCTCCGTTCGCGTCCGGGCATTTAGTTTTCCGGCTGCGTAATAGCTGGTTTGTGCACGGTTTCGCGCACTTAGTAGCGTTGTCCTTAAATTTATTATGATAATAACAATAGTTACGATTATAGTTGTCTGTATTTCGATAACTTCTCGACCTAGAATTACTCCTTGAATTCGATTGGCCGCGGTAGTTACGGTATGTATTTCTTCTACGAGAGCGTCCTTGGCGCATTTCAAGTGTTAGCCTTTCAACCATTTCGCGCAACTCGCGTATTTGTGTCGATACCGGTTGATCTTGAGCGACAGCGGTCGTTTTCACTGTTTGTATCGCGGATGGTTTAATAATATCGACGACCTTGTCGGCCATCAATGCAAGGTTATTGAGATCGTCTACGGAACTAACGGCTAAAATTCCACGCGCGGCTTCCGGCAATTGATCTAAAAAGAGGTTGCGGATAATTGAATCTGTGCACTGGCCTCCCGCGAGACGTCGGAGGCGTTGTAAAAAATGCGACTGTCTCTTGTCGGCGATCTCTTGTCCGCGTAAAAGTTTCCGTAGCTTTGACTCTTGCGTCTCCTCAAACGAATTAATTATGCGCGCTTTTAATTCTTCATATTTATTAACCTGCGGCGGGTTCGCAACTAAATCTGCGACGAACGGTATGACCGACGGATCCAAATTGGTCATCACGTACCTGTATTTGGTTTCATCGCTCGCTATTTTCTGAAGTGCGAAGGTGGCTTCGGCTACCTGAAACCAATGAGCGGGCATTTCTTTCCAGAATGGCTGCGGTAACTTAATATGGCGCGTCGTCAGGAGTGCGGCTTCGCCGGGGTATGCCTGCTCAGCTGCTGGCCATGTCGGCGTGAACGGTCGGCGTGGCACGTGGCGCGTTTCGCCTGCACCAATTGGTGCATCTTCCCGTGCGGGTTCTTCAGGGCGATTATATTCCGCGCTACCTGCCGCACGCGGTGGCGATCGTCCGGTCGGCATCATGTGCTGCTTAAGCTAGCGATCTCTAAGCAAGTCACACGGCACGAATAAAAATGGACAAGTAATCGTTCTCCGAATTGTCCGCTCCGATTTTTAATGTTGGAGTTATCGCGTACTCCGACGCGTTAGCCTTCCGGATCACGTCGGGGTCACCAATTTGTAGCGATTGTTACGTGTTCAAAAACTATGTGTCAAAATAAAGACCAACTTAACTCAACAATAAGCAATTTATTCAATATAACAAGCGATTATTACACGTGCGTTCCCTTCGGAAGTTTTCACGAGAAGAAGGGTGTTCAACGCTTTGCTTCCGTTGAGCCGGAGTGGCACTGTTGCCAACTCCGAAGTAATGATTAATAAATGCGTGTGTCCAGAATTTTGTCCGGATGTTCTGTCCAATTTCTTGTCCAGATTTTTGTCCATAATTGATTGACCGCCACACTGTCAAGGAAACAGTTTTTGATAAAGTCTCGTATTTTGCTTTTGGTTTTGTAATTGCCTGCTTATGGTATCGTAAGGCATGTTTTGTTTTAATGGAGTTGACTGGACGCGCGAATTGACTGTCATGAAGAGCGGATTAATTTTGAGATTTGAGTTTAGGATTTAGAAATATGAGGTAACTGACGGCTGTCGACGCTGGCCGGTAGCCAAGACCTCCTCGGTCCTCTCCTAGGAGTGGGGAGTTGTGACGTGACACTTGGCGGTCCGTTACAAGAAGATCTGACCGGTATCGTTTTGGGCCCTCATTCTCCCCTGATTTAAGGAGGGAGAGCGAATATTGGAGGCAAGGGTAGGCTCGCCTTCCCCTTTTTTGTAGCGTTAATTATAAGAGTAGAGTTGAGCGAATGTGAGGGAGGACATGACGAGATCTCATCCGGTGTCTCGACACAGCAAAGAAAACCAGATTAGAAGACGCAAGGGACGAGCGGAGGCGCCGATTAGGAGGAGAATGCCGAGCTAAGTATCCATATCCGCATTTATAAATTAAAACATCCATCTAAGACTATCGCTGCCGCCCCTGTAAATCTCCATGACCAGCAGGTATGAGGAACAATAGCGGGGATCCCGAAACGGAGCTAGTTCGGCCGGATTAAGCGCTACCGAAAAACCATAAAAGTAATGGCGAGCGGCTACCGGAAAGATACCTCACACCGAGCTGCAATTGAAAAACTAAGGAAATCCTGAGAGGAAACAGGGTTGCGACAGGCGCAAATACGGCCTTGAAGGCCACAGGAGTAATTGAGACCCGCGACGATCCTGAGGGTTGCGGAAGCGCCACAAGTGGCCTAGTTACGAATTAATTGCCGGCACGATTCCGACGGGCCTTCCGCTCGTCACTGTTCGGCGGACTGCCGTGCGAGGACGACGACCCAAATCGATCGATTTATCGCTTTTCCGTGTGGATGCCGAGAGAGCCAAGGACATCAAGGAATCATCGGTGAGACGAGCGTCGACCTCCTCAGGCCGTTTTATCGTAAAATATCAGGTAGAATTAGCTCGAACAGAGTCTGTGCCGAATTGTTGCCGTAAAAATTTCTTTATTCGAAAGTAATCTGAGTTTCGATAATTGCGTAGTAGAGTGCGACGGCCGGCCGATATCCTTTGTTCGAGTTACGATAATATTAAGTGCCCTCTCTTCCGGTTAAGCGCCGACAGTCAAATGTATTGTCTTTTCTTTTGGCGATTATTGTTGTTTGAAAATTTTGTGTAAAGTAGCTTGCGATACGACGAACTCACATACAAAGGCGATCGCGATATTTGATAGCCGGTAAATGCGTCGCGGCATCGAGTCGCGTATCCCTGCGATGTGACTCGTTTGACCTTTATTATAATTTATTGTTTACGCTTTTGAGATTATATTACCGTTAATTTTTCGCGCTTATGTTCAATCGTCTATCTTGTATAATTATCTAGTCGTTCTATTCTTCCGTTATTACCGTAATTCTCTATATTTGTCTGATCGACTTACGTGAATAATCGATTCTATTAACATCGCGTTTGACGAATTTAACTACCGTCATTATTTAATACTTTCGGCTTATAACAGATGGATGTCATAATTAGAAGCATCATCGCGGTATTTATTATTAATAATCCAAGCGGAATTTGTAGCGGCCGAGACCTTGTGACGTCTCGTTCAGCGCAACATTCCAAACTTTCTTACGCTGTTTTTTTCTATTGCGCGACACGTGATACCGCGGTGATCGCGCTCGCATGACGGTCCGTTGCTGCCGGAAAAATTCGCTATAACCGATTGTAAAACATCTTGTAATATCCACGTGAATCTGTCTCGTTAAACTTTATCTATTTGTTAAATATATTCATTATTGTTATTCTAATCTTTTGTCTTATTTTGCAGCCACCTTGTATTCTCGATCCTTCCTTGTTAATTATTAAAACGAACCGCCCCCTCTGCTATTTTCGAGGCTAGCCGAGCGTCCGTCGCGATTAATGGAGTAGCATTTTCTGTGTTTATTCCAGCGAGATATCGAATTACTTTTTTGAAGTGGTGCGGATTACCGCACCTGGCGCCCAAAAACTTTTGGAGGATAAAATTGAGCAAAATTCGCGCTGAAGATGTGCCGTGGGCCAATAACACCGGCCAGATCTCAATATCAGCCCTGATTAGTAAAATCAACGGTCACAATATATATATATATATATATATATATATATATATATACATATATGTATATGTGTGTGTGTGTATGTGTGTATATGCGCGCTTATTTAAATATTAATATTTAATAATTATAATTGTAAATGTTCTAATCTATACAGCATTCCAAAAGACCCCCCCAACTTGTGGATTGACATTTTAAAATTAGATGCATCATCCATTCCTATGGGAGTATGTATATGTTCTGATCATTTTAAAGAAGAAAAAACAGTGTAAAGGCTATAGCACACACTTTCCATAAGCATAACAGTAAGGTTTCGACCAATCGCGTTGCTCAATTTGGCCGTCCGTAACCAAATTGAGCAACGCGATTGGTCGAAACCTTATTGTTATGTCTTATGGAAAGTGTGTGCTATAGCCTTAAAGCCATCACACACAAAATTGCATAGCTGCATATGCATAGCATAAGACCATATGGACCAATGAGCATCGAGTATTAAGTCGCCATATTGACTTACATAACATAATATTTGATGCTCGATTGGTCCATATTATCTTATGCTATGCATATGCAGCTATGCTATCTATAGCTATGCAATTTTGTGTGTGATGGCCTTTAGGCCGGAGTCCCATGGAGCGGAAATATTCAATGGAACAGAATGCGCGGAGCCAACTCCCAATCATGGCCATTCCGTTTCTTTTTGAACCATTTCGCTATAATTTTACCGCTAAAATCTGCGGTATGAACGGATAATTTATTCTAACCGCAATTCTTGCAGCATTATAATTTCTAAAACATTTATGCTGCTCAATATTGGTACATGAGCTACTTATTATCCAGCCACAGTAACCACATTTTATTTTCTGTAAATATATTCATACTTTATACATTAATATCTATTTTAATATTTATTATAACTATCAAATTATTAACATTTTATTTACTTTATATACTTACTTCGTTCATAATTAATTAATACTGTGTACGTAGAAAGACACATGCAGAAGCATGTAAAGATGCGGTTATGTTTCCGCTGATGTATTTCTCCTAATGTTCCATAAAGCGGTAAACGCGGTAGCGGAATTAGATTTCAACCAATCGTAAAGTAGTTCTACATTTATGTTAAGAATATTTTACAGAAAAAACAAATTTGATTGTTAATTACTTTATCATATATTATTTTATTTGTATAAAATATTATTCTAATTATTATAAATATTGAAAATAACATAAAAAAGCAATCTTCTTTATCATTCCGCCTGATTTATTTCCGCTTATTCCGGTCCATGGGACATTAGGAAAATAGAAAAAGTGCCGGAAAAAAAACGAAATGGCTGTGATTGATCAGGTTGGCTCCGCGCGTTCCATAAAACGTAAGAAAACGTAAAAATTCCGATTTCCTTACTGATTACGTTTCACTGCTTACGTTTTTTCGTGTGCCACGGCCCTTAAACTTCAATCAACACACAGAAAAAATCATAACGTAAAGATATGTCTTCACGTTAGAGCCTCCGCACAAGATGTTCCGTATCGCATTACGTTACGTTAAGTATCAATGGTAAATTTAATTCCGTACGTAAACTTAAACTTCAGTCAACGCACAGAAAAAATCGCAAAGACATGTCTTACGTTAAGATTTTTTCTATACTTAACGATACTTAACGTAACGTAATGCGGTACGGAACATCTTGTGCGGAGGCTCTTACGATTTTTTCTGTACGTTGATTGAAGTTTAAGGCCGATATTTATAGTCCGATCTTATATTTAAGATCATCTTAAGTTCATCTTCAGATAATCTATAGCCAATAAAAAAGTGGATATAATTTGACCATGTTCGAAATGGCCACTCGTTCGTAATGGTCACTCGTTTGTAATGGCCACTCGTTCGGAATGGCCACGTTCGAAACGGCCACACTCGGAATTAAACATTGACAGTCTACACAATCAAGAAGTAGTTGTGGTCACACACAGACACACGTGGAAGGGGTGCAAGGGAGGGCCTTCGGTCCCCCCCCTCCCACACTCACCCCGCCGGTAGGGGTGCCCTGACGCACTTCTGCCCAGGGCATTCCTACCGGCGGGTGCGGGAGGGGAGACCGAAGGCCCTCCCTTGCACCCCTCCTGCGCGTGTGTGTGTGTGTGACCACAGCGAAGAAGTGTCGATTAAGTGTACTTCTTGATTGTGTAGACTGTCATTGTTTAATTCCGAGCGTAGCCGTCCCGAACGTGGCCGCCCCGAACGTGGCCGCCCCGAACGTGGCCGTTCCAAACGTGGCCGTTTCGAACATGGCCGTTTCGAACGTGGTCGTTATGAACGAGTGGCCATTACGAACGTGGCCATTACGAACGTGGTCAAATTTATCCGTGGCCATTTCGAATGTGGCCATTTCGGACGCTCCCCCAATAAAATAACACATACAATATCTAAAGATGAACTTAGGACGATCTTAAATATAAGAACGGACTATGAATACCGGTCTACGTACGGAGTTAAATTTACGATTTATACTTAACGTAATGTAATGCGATACGGAACACTTTGTGCAGAGGCCTTTAGGCCCGTTCTACAATGAGTCGTAAGTTGTAAGTCGTAGATTGTTACTAAACCAGATTAACGTTGCCGTGTAAACGTACTCAATGAATCGTAAGTCGTAGGCAAATTGACCAATCATGGTTGATTATTTTAAAAATAATTATTTTATTTTTCTCAAATCGTTATATAACCTCTACCGTCGCGTCGCTCATGCAAAATGTCATTGGTTACGAGAAATCCTAAGGGGAGTTTTATAAAAAAAAAAAGAACTCAAAAGGAGAGAAAAAGTAGCAGCTGCATGTGCTCAAATTTGGAAGAAAAAGCATAATGCAATCTCCGGAGAAATTGAACCGTCTAATGTTTGCATAGGAAACAGGATCGTTGACATTCAAGTTTTGGCAAAAAACCTCAAGTGTAAAGAATGCAAGTTACATTTGTCACTCCAACGAATTGAAAAAGAAATTAAGCGAGGTTTACTTTCCACTTTTATGGTAAAGTATGACCAATGTCAAACATTAACTCGAGTTGACACCGGAGAATTTTATCCTGTCGCTGAAGATGCTCAAGTTTATATTAAAGATAAAGTACATAATAATGTTACAACAAATGCAGTTCTAGGTAATTAATAATATTCATTTACATCCCTGCAAAAAAATTTAGACAGGATTCAAACGATATTAATACGTATGGGAATTTAAAAGAAGTTAGACTTATGGCTCCGGAGTAGTCACCGTGGCCATCTTGAAATCGTGACGTCATAAGCGAGAAAGGACACCCAGATTTATATTGCGACTGACATCTAAATAAAAACATATTTGAATGAAATAAGACTACCAATCTCTTCAGCACACCTGTAAAAATGGACGGATACTAATCCTTTCCTTTGACACTTTATAAATAGCCGTAAATTGAGTCCAAAATGAAGCCTTGAAAATGCGAAAAAACACGCGATTTGACAGCTGTCGAAAGGAGAGGAAAATGTTACTTTCTAAAGTTTGTTCCTTATACAGCTTAGTATCCGTCCATTTTTACAAGTTTTCTTAATACATTGCACACCACAACACTAGCACAAAGCAAATAATTATGAAATGGGACGCAACGTAAATTGGGCTGTCATTTCTCGCTTACGAGGCCATTTTTCACGCCTTATAGTTCACCGATTTATAACAGTGAGGCGCTGCATGAGAATTTTGACATGTAGGTAACGTGGGTAATATGTCGATACCATAGGTAATGTAGGTAGGTAATGTAGAAATATTTAGATGTAGACATAATGACCCTTGAAAAATGGCAAGCAAAAGAAATAGGAATAGGGAAGAATATAGGAAAGAGAGGAAAGATATTATTTATTATAATAAAAAAAATTAATATTCAAAACTTCTGTTATATGTTATTTTATTAATATTATTATTTTACATATATATTATTTATTATTATATATTTTTTTTTTATTTTTTTATATTATATTATTTTTTTATAGTTTTCAATTATAATTAAAAATGAAAACTGGCCCAGAGCCAGATTCTCGTCCTCTCCATCCTCCTCTTCCTCCTCTCCATCCTCCTCTTCCTCCTCTTCATCTTCCACCTCTCCATTCTCCTCTCCAGTCTCCTGCATCGTCTCTTGTCCAGTTTCCTCTCCATCCTCCTCTCTTCGCTCTTGTTGAATAATAACTAATGAACACAGAAAAGCAATTAAACAATTAAATTAAATGTACAAAATAGAAATAATTTTAAAACTTTTTATATATATTTAAAAATACATACTTTTTATTTCTCTCCTTTAATGCAGTTCCTCCTCTTTTCTTCTTCTTTTCCTTCTCTTTTCTTTCATTTTCTTCGTCACTTGCTTCTTCTATACTCATCTCACTTTCTCTGTCCTTATCCTTTCTTCTTTCTTCTTTTCTTAAATCCTTTTCCAATCTGCAAATTCAATCATGTCGTTTATTAAATGTTTTATTTACAGGACTTTAATTTAAAGAATACTCTAACAAAAAAAAAGAAAATAATCTAAAAAGAAAACAATACATGTTATATATATATATATATATATATATATATATATATATAGTGTTACGGCCCTGATGCCCGTGTTCATCGGGACGGCGCCGATTAACGAAAAGAAGCGCGTTGTCAAGAGGTTGTTGACAGGAGCGCCTGTCATCTGAGTTCGGTTCCAGCTGTCAAGCTGCGCGGACGCGTTTGTATATCGTGCCGAGCCGAATTACTAATATTGTGTTTCTGTGATTACGTTGTTCTGTGTTGTTCTGTGTTTGGCATTAAAGAGTTCCGAGTTCCTTGTATAAGTGTCTTTCATTTCGCGCGACTCGCGAACGGCCGATCTCTCCGCGCGCGTCTTCGATAATAATCGAAGTCCTCGCCGCGGGCGTAACATATATTTATATAACATGTATTGTTTTCTTTTTAGATTCTTTTATATATATACACACACACATATACAGTGTTGTGCAAGGTATTTTATTTTCAGCACTGAGGTACAGGTACAGGTACAGGTACAGGTACTCTGGAAAAAATGTACCGAGGCAGAGGTATTTCATAATATGAAATATCTCTACCTCGGTACATTTTTTGCAGAGTATCTGTATCTGTAAGTCGATACATTTTTTCCAGAGTACCTGTACCTCCCTAGTAGCAGAATGACGTCAAATGACGTCTTAATACCGTCTTAATGACGTCATAGACGTCTTTAAGACGTCTTTAGACGTCATCTTGCTACCTGGGCTGTACGTAGGTACTGAAAATAAAGTACCTTGCACAACACTGCACATAATATATGTATGTATATATATATATATATATATATATATATATATAATAACACACAAACCTTTTTTTTCTTAACTCTTGTTCCTTCTCTTCCTTCTTCTTTCTCTCTCTTCTCTCTTCCTCTTTCCTTCTCTCAATTTCATTCCTTCTTCTATCTTCCTCATCTTTCTTCATCCTTTTGTCATTCTTCATCCTCTCTGTTTCTTTTCCCATCATTTATCTTTTCGGCTGGATCTATTTATATAATAAATAAAATTAATGTATAAATATTATATATACGTCACTACTTCACGTTATTGTTTTATTATAGTATATTCCGATTTTCTATTATAATATTAAAAGAATTATAATTATACAAGTATTTATTATAATATTTACGTATATATATATATATACACTCACATGTTGCTTGCACCGCAGTAAAGCATGGACTGGTTTACATTAACAATACTCGCCGCTTCTCGCCGCCTTTTTCGCTAGTTTTTTGTTTTCGTCGCGCGCGATATCTTATTACATCTTTGTGTGCTAAGTACTTTAACAATCGAGCGACCTAATAGACAGCTCAAGTTTTCATTACTTTCATAAAGTGATATTATGGAAACGCGTGAAATTAGTGAAAAAAATGTGCGACGAAGTTAATGAACGAATTTATGGGAGAAGGCGCAATACAAAAAAGTACCGATTATCATGCAAGCGGCTAAGCAGACGAAAATCGTCAATAAATAAAAGGTAACATTATTTTATTAGTAGAAAAGAAAGTAGAAAAATTACCGTGCACACTGTTCGTTATATAGCCAAAGTAATGAAAGCCAGTGTACATCAATCATGGT
This sequence comes from Camponotus floridanus, assembly GCF_003227725.1. Lineage (NCBI taxonomy): Eukaryota > Metazoa > Arthropoda > Insecta > Hymenoptera > Formicidae > Camponotus > Camponotus floridanus. The sequence continues at coordinate 179,711 of NW_020229349.1, forward strand.
AATTAATCTTGGTATCACGGATTTTATCACGGATGAACTATTTTTATAAAGTAGTACTGTCAGTACCGTAACTAGGGCGGGTACTATCAGTACTTTATTAGAAACGTACCCGAGTGAAGCAATAGAGCGCAAAGCTCATTATCAGACATTGTGTAAAAAAATTTTTTATTGAATATAGCACTCTTTATCTGCCGTTGACTCTGCACCATTCAGTATGAAGACGGCATTGCACGTGCACTTAAGTCCGAAAGTATTACGCTGCAAACTAGGGTTCAATTTGAATCTGTTCAATTTTTTTTCCAATTTTTTTAATGTTTGTTTTTATGTCTTATGTTGCATGTAACTGAGTCACAAATTATGGTTATTTATGAAAAACAAAATTAATGTTTATTTATTTAAAAAAAATAAATTGAAGTAACAAATATGCGGTTTTTAAAAGAGTAAAACAATTTTTCTTATTTATAATGTATTTTATTTATTTTAAACAAAATTACATATATATTTTATTGGTTAAAAACAAAATTATTTCATATTATTTTTTTTTATTTGTTTATATTATTTTTTGTTGATTTTTTGGTATTATTAATTTTTTTCCTGTGTTTTTTTCTTAAAAGAATTATGTTAGTCAAAATAATTTTATATAATTCAACATTAATTCGTGTTTAAATCAATAAACACAATTTGGGGCCCAATTATACGTAAAAAAAATTGGAAAAAAAATCGAAAATAGGAATCGAACTTAGTTCGTAGCGTGATATTTTCGTATTCAAGTGCTCGCGCTACACTGCCTTAATGGTGAATGGTGCAAAGTTACTGATACATAAGGAATGCTGTATTTATTAAATAAATGTTCTCAAAAACGGTTGAGCGTTTAATCTTTTTGCTACACTGCAGTACTCCTCTAATAAAGTATTATACTATAAAAAAAGCTAATTATATTATATATATATATATATATATATATATATATATATATACAGGGTGTCCTACACCACCCGTACACCCCTTTTCTTTCAAAATCTAAACATTTTAGAAAAACGTTTTCGACAAAAATTTGATGGTTTTGAGGGAAACATAAGATGATGTCATTGGTTTGACCTTGGATGGCATCGTTAAGGTCAGGTCAAGGACACCTTTAATTTCTTAAATGGAACCACCTATTTTTTATTGCATATTCTTATAGCTTATGTCGAGAGCTTTCCAAAACACTATAATAAAGTATTTAATACTTTTACGTATAAAATAATGACAGGAATCAATTGGTGTAAAGAAAACACATAGTTGTTTTAAAAAAAAATCTGTAATTGTTAATTGCAAATTACATATTTTTTTCTTAAAAATAACTATGTTTTTTCTTTACACCAATTGATTCCTCCCATTATTTTGCACATAAAGGTAAGATTTTCGAAAAATGAATATTTTGCAAGATATTTAACGATATATGTAAAATTAAGAAATGATTTCAAGCCTCATAATTCGGAAAGTACTTAATAAAAACTAACTAAATTATAGTGTTTTGGAAAGATCTCGACGTGAGCTACCAGAATATTTAATAAAAAATAGAGAGTTCCATTTAAGAAATTGACGGTGATCTGCACGTGACTTTCAAATGACTCTCCCAAATCATTGGCACTAACTCATGGCCCCCTTCAAACTATACAACTTTTGTGTGAAACATTTCTTTCTAAAGTGCATAGTTTATTGCAATTTAATTACTATAAAAAACAATATGCAAACGTTTTATTAATCTGAGATATTCGCGCATTATTCTCATCAACTCATTTTATTAATTTATAGGAGAAAAGAAAAATTGAAAAATATAGATATATTTAATAAAGAAATTAATGTATTAAATAAAGAAATAATGCAAGTAGAGCAAAATAAGCATACTTTTCAGAATGATGTAATTATGCATGATAATTTAGTTGCAATGGATATCGAAGTAAATATAGATGAGGAAAAATTGACACAAGAGCACAATGACACATTAGATAATAATGAGCTAACTTTTCACCAAGATAGAATTATGCATGGCAAATTAGCTGCAATGGGTCTCGAAAAAGATACAGACAAGGAAATAACGACACATACATTAAGTGATAAGGAATTGGGAAAAATATTAGAGGACAGTGAGACTGAAGAAAGTGACACTTTAATAACAGATAACAATATAGATGCATACCGCCTAGAAAGTAATACTATGCCAGGAAAATGTATCGTAGATTTTGTCTATCTTTTTGAACAATTACATGAAAAATTTGATAACCATAGTCACGGAATAGAATGTAGTTTTCGTGATTTAATATTTATTGGTGCCAGAGCGTATGGACTAAAAAATAAATTCTTTTTCAAATGCCGAATGTGCCATTTTGAAAGCTTCGTCTGGAGTGAGTCGCCCCCTGACAAAAGTCTACATGTAAATATAGGGGCAGTGGCTGGCACAATACTAACTGGTACAGGATATACACAGTTACAAGAAAGTTGCGCTGCTATGAATATTAAGTGCATGACAAAGAAAACTTACGAAAAGGCCCATGAAACTGTTGCTGAAGCATTTGCAAAAATTGCGGAAGAAAGCATGAATGCTGCTGCGAATGAAGAACGTGATTTGGCATTACAACGCAATGAAATAATAAATGGAATACCACATATAGCAGTAAAAGGTGACGGAAGCTGGATGAAAAGATCATACAGAACAGGACGGTATGATTCTTTATCAGGTGTAGGCACAATAATTGGTGCACGAACAGGCAAAGTACTGCACATGTCTGTAAAAAATAAATATTGTGCAGTTTGTGTTACAGCAGAGAAGTTTAAAAAAGAACCTACAAATCATAAATGTTATAAAAATTGGGGTAGAGATTGTAGTTCAACAAGTATGGAAGCAGAAGCGATTGTAGAAGGATTTAAGAGAAGTATAGAAAAGCACGGAAAGACATTGTAGAAATAAAATGTCCTTTTGCAGCACGATTTTTAACACCAGAAGATGCGATTGCAGCAAATATGTCGAATCTGCAATCGTTATACAAGAATGCAACAGATAAAGAAATGAAACGCAGTCACGTTTACTATTATCAAATACAAGGACAATTACATATTACACAACGAGAATACTGCATCTTCGCATTATGGACACCATTTGGATTAAAAATGGAACAAATTAAACGTGATGATATTTTCTGGTCAGAAAATATGGTTAATAAACTGGCGCAATTTTATGAAGACTGTGTTTTACCAGAATTACTTGATCCAAGACTGGAAAGAAATATGGCAATTCGAGACCCAGATTATATAATTGAAGCAAAAAGACAAAAAATTATGGAAAAAGAAAAGATGAATAGATTTACGTTGAAAAATTGAAAAAAAGACACATACACAGATAAGAATTGCATTAGAAAAAGGAATAAATATATGACAATGCATTCTGCGCTGGGCGCAGTGATTACCATTTAAATAATGCATTCTGCGCTAGGCGCAGTGATTACTGTCAAAATAATGCATTCTGCGCTGGGCGCAGTGATTACTGTCAAAATAATGCATTCTGCGCTGGGCGCAGTGATTACTGTCAAAATAATGCATTCTGCGCTACGCGCAGTGATTACCATCAAAATAATGCATTCTGCGCTGGGCGCAGTGAGTATCAATATCAAAATGCATTCTGCGCTGGGCGCAGTTAATCATAGACAAATGAAATATATGTGCAATTCTGCTTATGTACTTGCATTCTGCGTTGAGCGCAGTGAAAATCTAAAATTAAAAAATATATAATAAATCGTGCTAATTACCCATATATACATATGGGTGCATTTATATCTTGCCGTTAGAGTTGCAATTATCAATTCTCTAATGGGTAGATATGATTGCAATCCGTATGTACAATAGGTCTACTATCCAGTAGGATTCGGTTTCCGTCTTTCCAATGTTTTTCGTTTTTTTAAATTATATTTTTTATGTAATTTTACAAATATTTATTTCTCTAAAAACTAATGAATTTATTTGTAGATAAATAAACATTTGTGGTAAGATGTAAGATTGTCGAAAATACTACAATTTTCGTATTATATGTCATCTTACTATAAAAAATTATATTTTTTTATTGCACATTTTTTGAAAGTAATTGTAATGAGATTTTTACGATTAAAATGACACCAAACACGACATAAATCAGATTATTTTTAATTACATAAATAATTAATTTTTTGATTATTGATTAATTAAAAATCATCCGATATATGTCGTGTTTGATGTCATTGTAATCAGAAAATTCTCATTAATCCATTAAAATTATTTTCAAACCGATAAAATGCAAAATAAAAGTTTCAATTTTTATTTTCTGAAATGTTTATATTATAGATAAGATAAGATCTTCGCGAGACTGGGGAGTTGTCGAAAGTGAGGGAGAGACCAAGTAAGGAGTGAGTGAGATGAACAACATGAAAGAGTTCCGAAGTCTCGCTCGCGAGTCTTCCTTTATCTCCAGTCTTTCGTATTATATTTCATCTTTCCGCAGAAAATACAATTTTTACATTTCGCATTTTATTGATCCGAAAATAATTGTAATGGAGTAATGAGATTTTTACGATTAAAATGACACCAAACACGACATAAATCGGATTATTTTTAATTACATAAATAATAAAAATATTCATGTAATTAAAAATTATCCGATTCATATTGTATTTGGTATCATTTTAATCGCAAAAGTCATTAAAATTATTTTCCAACTTGCAATAAAATGCGCAATAAAAAAATTTATTTTTTATAACAAGATGACATATAATATGAAAATTGTAGTATTATATAACATATATAATTATTATTAATTACATATATATTATTATTATATATATAATATAAGATATATAATATTTTATTTATTATTAGCTTCGATGCTCACGTATATATATATATATATATATATATATATATATATATATATATTTATATTTATTTCCTTTCGTATGCTTTACGATTCGATTTTCGAGCCGCGTCGTCATTTACATATCACTAATATGACCACTAATGAAGATTTATCGGGAAAATAAATATAAGAAAGTTTTTTTTGGTTTAAAATTTTTAATGTTAATTTATTTAATAACTATATATTATCATCATTTCTCTGTCATTAGGTGCTTTCCTTTTACATCAAAACTCAAATAAATATCACTTCTGTTTTTCTTCAACATTAATGTTAAAGAAAGACAGAAGTGAGATTTATCTGAGTTTTGATATAAATGGAAAGCATCTATTATTATGAAAGAACTGTAGAACGACTTACCATATGATCACTGGTAAGTCGTGCATATAGTTCTTATTCCTACCGCACTCTCAACCTACATCGCCACCGTCAACTCAGAGTTTCACGGTGAGTACTCCGGAGCCTTATGTATGATAAATTTGATTATAGGTAGCTTGAATGCAGGAGTGGGTTGTACAGAGCTCAATAAAATTCTTGCTTGTTTGGATATTCCAACAATTTCAACAAAAATTTTCCGAAAATATGAACAAGAAATTGATCCAGCGATTGAAGCAGCAGCAAGAAATTCCTGTAGAAAAGCTGCTTTAACAGAAAGAAAGTTGGTCCTTCGAAATATTGAGGAATTGCGAAAGGAAATGTAAATAACATTTCACAAATTTTTTTTATATATCAATTACTGCAGGTTTCAGGATTTCATCGATGAATTTGAAAATAGTTCAAAGTAGTCTTCGTATACAAAAATACTAATTTTTATTACATTTCATATTCATCAATGAATTTGAATATAGTCCGAAGTAGCCTACGTATAGCAAGAATGTGTAGGATTGTATTATTTAGTTTTTTGATTATTTTTCATGATGAAAACCGTATATAAATCGAAATTGTACAAAATGTATGAAATTAATTTTTGCATCGACATAATGATTTATACAATCTTTTCATCTTACATTTAACAATGTTTAGTATTATATTTAAATTCTACTTGTGTGTATGCAGTCATATTTACAACGAATAAATAAACATATAAATAAAATAATAAACTGTTTAATTGTCAAATAAAAATCACATTGAATACATCTTTGTTAAATTATTCATTTACAGCCGATTGAAATTCAAGAATTTTTCCTCAATATTAATGAAGCAATTGCAGCTGATAATAATAATAACAATCAAGATTTTGACAAAACTATAGGCAACATTGTCAATGTCATTGTTTCTTACGATATGGGTTAATCGAAACGCGGAAACGGTAGAAGTTACGACAGCTTGAATGGATACGGGGCAATAATAGGTTTCTTATCCAAAAAAATATTAGATTATCATACACGTAACAGAAAATGCCGTTTATGCAGCCTGAGACGAGCGAAGGATAAACACGATTGCCGACTAAGTTTCACTGGCAGTGCAAAAGCAATGGAAGCTGATGCCGGTTCCGATCTTATTGCTGATAGTAATATTTTAAAAGAGGCTAATTTGGAAGTGAAATTAGTGTTTGGAAGTGAAATTAGTGTTTGAAGATAGTTCTCTAATGCCTGCCGTTAATAAAAAAAATAAAGGAAGTGCAATTTATAAATTAGCAGATATGAACCATGTGAAAAAAAATTGTTCAAAAAAAATTTATGGTCTGCAATGTAAACATAGCCAGTTAAAAAAAAAGGATTTATATCGCACATAAAAAAATGCTTTAGCTATGCCATTGCGCAAAATAAAGGCAATAGTATAGAATTAGGCAATAACGTCCGCTGTATTCCTGATCATCTATATAACAAATATGAAAATTGCGGTCGTTGGTGCAAAAAAGTTTCTGGCAATAATGCTGAGCTGTATAAACCAAAATTTACTATCACAAACAAACAGTTTTATGAAGACTTAAAGGAAATTTTTTCTGTTTATGCTGATAATGCATTTAAATATTGCATTTCTGCTTCTAGCCAAGCTAATGAAGCCTTTAACCATACAGTTACACGAAAATTTCCAAAAAATAAAAGTTATAGTACAAGTACATCTGGCGATATTCGAGTAGTGCTGTTTTAGTAAAGAATGATGGAAATATATACTTGAAAGATTTAAAAGAATCAATCAATCTTCCAATCACTAGTCACATGCTAAGTCATTGTAATAAATTAGATAAAATTAACGTAATCAAATCTATAAAATCTTAAGATACAACGTCTAAGCAGAGAAGAAATGAGCTGAGACAAGAAAGAGAAAAATTGCGAGTAGTCAATGAAAAAGAGGAAGGTATTACTTATAAGTCTAATGTAGCTTTTGAAAAACGTAGCAACAATGAAAAATCTAGTCTCAATGAAGTAATTGAAAATACAGATTTAAAAGAAGATTATAAGATGGTTGTATTTGATTTAGAAACTTCAGGCCGAAAGAAAAATTCAGATATTTTACAACTTGCTGCTATAGTTCAAGAAAATGTATTTTCGGTTTATGTAACGCCCACTCAAGATGTAGATAAGTTTGCTTCTGAAATCAATGGGTTACACAATATCGGAAGAGAATTATATTTACGAAATGAAAAATTACTTACGTTGTCTATGGTGGATGCATTACAGGCGTTCTATGCATTTTTATGTAAAGTAGATAAAAGTAAAAAATGTATATTGATAGCACATAATGCTTCTTTCGATATATCATTTTTTTTAAGAGAATGTATAAAATATTCGCTAATTGATTGTTTTAAGTCGATCGTTTATGGGTTTTGTGACAGATTATAGTTATTTAGACAAAAATTTCCTGATCGTAAGGAAAAAAGTACGTGTACATAAGGGAATGTGTACGTTATCTAAATTAGCTGAAGATTTATTGGAAAATCACTCCAAAAATGAAAATTATCATGAAGTTGTATTTGATGTATCAATATTACAACAATTAGTTGTTGCAAATTTTCCTGTGAGCCTTATATTAAAAAAAGTAAAGAGATTCGAAATGAAAGTAACAGATTATACTGACAAATCTGTGATATATTCCAAAGTTAATAACCTATCTATATTTAAATCCATTTTATCTAATTATATGATAAGAAAAATTGCATCGCTTGATATTTCTTTTGAGCAGTTAAAAGAAATTTATACGAGAGATGAGGAAAACTCGCTTATTTCTTTTCTATCAGAAAAAAAGGACGTTACTAATAATGCTGCTATAATACAAAAATTTATTGAAATTATTAAAAATGCATCAAAATAGATGTAAAGAATATTATTACAAATGTATTTATTGAAATTGTTAAAAATGCGACAAAATATATCTAAATAATGTTATTACAAATATATTTATTGAAATAAATCGTTTATATTTCAACATATTTGTTTTTTTCTAGTAATCAAACCATATTTCGATCAGTTTGAATCGAGCACCACGCGCGCGCCGCGCGGTCAGGCAACGTTGCCACGTGTACAATTCCTTCAGCAATTGTTCATCGAGATATCCCGAAAATAGATAATTGTCAATTTTTGGATTAATATTACTCTACAACTGTATGGATGGCCCTTCCCCCAAAAAAATATCCTCTTCATAAAGGTTTTAATTAGTTTTGTGCGAATTTTGGAGTAAATTTCAATGTTTCATCCTTTACAAAAAATAAAAATACACGTTTTGTCGTTGTCGACGCCATTTGCCCTATGTTAATCATTGTGAAAAGTAAGAACTTTGACTGCGAATATCTAGAAAACTGTACGGGCAATCGATCCAAAATTTCACGTACGTGTTGTTTACAACAAAAATAAATTTTGCTAAAAAAATCAGCAAATTTTCAACATTTTGATTTTGGGGTACAACTACCTTAATGCTTGTTTAGTATTAAATTGTATTACGGATGCTTTCACGCGGGCTTGATAAGAACTTCTTTTTTCAAAATGAATACGTTTGCTGGCAATTAATTTACTAATAATTCCATTGCAACTTTCCACGGAATTACTAATAAATTGATATAATAAACGATCAACATTCTCTATTACACGTTTCATCAAATTCTATTTTTAATAATAATCCTGCCTTTCGTAATTGCGGCATAAGATCTAATTCACCTTCTTTTTGTTCTCCAGTACAAAAATATTTAAGGGAAAAACAACCTTTATGCTCACCAAATACATGGCTGGATATATTTAATAAATCTTTAATTTAATAAATCTTTAATTAATCCTGCAACTTTTTGGCTCCGAGATCCTTTGCTATTGCGACGAAACGTTACAGCCTTTACTATAGCGTTACGAATTTTCATCATTTCGCTATTCGTAATGACTTTTTTTAATTTAGAGATATTTCTACCACCACTATTACCCGCTTCGCGTATTTTAACACACATATTGCGGAGAAGATAATTCGTGCATTCAATCTTTTCTACAACAATATTCGGATATGATGGAAAATCTCTCAATTTTTTAAATACGTTACTATCACCGTCACCAATATATTTATTATAAATTAATCCATGCATTTTTAAACTAAGTCGGAAGCCTTCCAAGATTATGTCACTTTCCATAATGATGGAACTCTGATTGCTTCCCCAGTTTTTAAAACATATATGATTCTTTGGTTTTGTATTAATTTTAGCTGCTCTTGCACAAACAACACAATATTTATTTCTAACACCGACATATAGAACTCTTTTATAGCTGTCTCATAATAATAGCTGTTCCAGATGAAGAATCATAACTATCATTACCGTATGATCTCTTCATCCACGAGCCATTAACTATTACGGGTATATGTGGAATATTATTTACGACATTTCCTCTTTTAATTGCCAAACGTTTTTCCTCTTCGGCAGCCGCACGCATTTCTTCTTCTGCGACGGCGGCGAAGGCTTCCGATATTTCATTGTGATAATTAATATATGTTTTATTGCTCATGCACGGAACATCCATAGCAGCAAGAAGTTCTTCAAACTGTTTATGACCAGTCCCTGTCAATAAAGTACCGCATACAGCACTTTGATTAACATCCAATATTCTATCGTCTGCCGGTTCACTCCAGAAATTATCTGTGAAGTGACACATTCGACATTCGACAAAAAATTGGATTTTCAGACCGTGACGCTTCGTTTTAGTTATTACAAGATCAGTGAAACGACATTCGCCAATCCAATGAATGGACAGTCTCTGCAATTCAGCAAAAACATGTTCGAAATCGACGATACATCGCCCATTGATCTCTGCAGAACGATCTGCGTCGATGTTCTTGTCAATATGTAAACTAATATTTTTTACATCTTCGGTATCATCCATATTATTTTGCAAAGCAATATTTTCGATATCTTCGATATCATTCATATTATTACTTTGCAAAGTAATATTTTCGATACTTTCAATATTATCTATATTATTGTTCTGTATTGTATTATCTAATTCTATTGTGTATATGCATGTAAAGAATTTTCAGGAAATTTATTGAATAATGACTGTGGTGTCAACGCATCATTATCTATCACATTTCTCTTATTTGTATTGTAACGGGCTTATTTCCGCGGATAACGGCAGTCGTGGTGATCGGGTTCGGTTAGGCAGGCGTAGAAATAAATGTAACGCGGTTTTCGGTTAATAAAAAAAAGGAAAATATATTTAAAAATAAAGTTTGTACAAGTACAGTTGCGCGCGTGTGCGAGTAATAGTCGCAAAAGAACTCGGCGTCGTATAGACAATTGCGTTCGTGTGTGTCGGTATCGCAAAAACTCGGCGCGTATATACAATTGCGTTCGTGTGTTGGTATCGCAAAAACTTGACGCGTTCGAGATATGCCTCGGGCGTTCGTTCGTGGGCTCGCGGCCCGCGTCGGAAATGCGCTAATAAATGAAACGCGTTTTAGAGTGGTTGCAATCGGCGCTTATGATTGATGTTGCACGGTCGGATGCACCACGAGTTCGTGCAGCGGATCGTGAAGATCGGGTGCCGATGCAACGCAGCGTTCGCGAACAATAAAGATTTTAAACCGATCAGCTGTTTAGTCGTCGGTCGATGGATGCGTGACGTCACGGCGCATGCCGGCGTTTTTCGAACGCTTTTTCGTACGGTGCGGAATTGCTCGTAAAGCCGCGTATTTTCGTGGAAACGAATCGACGGGATTTCCCTTCGGGAAGACCGTGCTAGCGAGAACGTCCCGCCGGGAGTAGCTCTCCTCTCTACCTCCGGATGCACTGGTCGGAAAGGTGACGGAAGCTGGATTCGTGCGTCTGCCGAGAACTCCCGGAGAGATCGGGGAACGCTCCAATTTCTGGATGCACTTTTAGAAAGGATTGCGCCTATCTTCGCGAATCCTGAGAATTCCCAGGTGTGGCGGGGTACTCCCCACCGCTGATTTCGCTGCTTTTTGGCGTCTTAAGTGAGCTTGCTCTGGCGACTTGTGCGCTGGAGAAACTCGGAAAAGAGTCATCTTTCTTCGATCGACAGGCCCTTTTTATACGGGACTAATTAGCCCGCGTCGGCGTAAAACAACGTTACCCCCGTCGGGCGGGCGCAAAACGTGACGGCTCCGTTCGTGGCGCGCGGTGGAGCCGGGCGCGAGGGGACTTAACCTGATCGTTCGGGTTTCGTCGGCCGTCTTCGGCGCGCTTCGTCATTTCGAAGCTCAAACGTACGGCTTTGTTCTTTAATGTTTAAAAATGTGGCGCCCTGCCCTTGCCCGGCGGTTCTTATGCCGGGCGGCAGCTTCCAGCGATCGCCTGCTGGGGATCAGGAGTGTATGGGTGCATCGTTATAGTATATACATGCGGCTCGTTCAACAAACTTGTATTTTCACAAAATTCGCAAACGTCAGACACAGATCCTATAGAATTATCATCGAAAATATCGATAACTTTTTCTGACAGAACTTCATGTATCGTGCATGCATCAACAGATAATTGAGAAACTACATGAAAGATAACGATTGTGATATATCATTATTTACATTTCCCTTATCCTTACATGAATATAATTTATGAGACGTATCTAGAAAAGACGGGAGGATCCCAGTTGCGCACAGAATGAAACAGACACAACCAATCATATCGACCGATGCTTAGAGGCCTAGCACGGTTGATCAATAGAGAGTCCGAGAGAGTCCTCTATCCGATTTATTCTGTGCGCAACTGGGCCTCACTCGAAAATACGTACATGGTAATAATTCCGATACGTCTTTGAAAGATTCTTCCGCAGGAGAATCCTCGACATCCTCTTTTTTATAAAAAGGATTTTTCTTAAATTCTTGCGCGTAACGCATTTTCCTTGATGAAGAAACGCGTTTCGAAGTCCACCATCTCCTTGTATTCATAATTTTTAATCACTAACTATTCACTCACTCGCTCGTGTTATAAACAATAACGTGCTTTACGTTATAATGGGCAATTCACAATTGCGTTTGATCTCTAAATGTTTATTCTCATGATACATTTGTCATTGGTACAATAAGTACTTATAGTATGTACACTGTACAGTGCATGAGTATGTACAGTGTGAGACATCGCGAGAGTACACGTGCCGGACACGATGCCACTTGACGAACGTGGTAAGATATAATTGTACTTTTTATATGTACATATACATAATATTTTATTAACGATATAATATTACATTTGCCATGTAATAACATAAATTGTGTACATGTAGCAAGTGTATATAACTAGAGGCGTGCAAATTTGCTCTCACTCCCGCTCGTTCCCGACAGTGAGACTGGATTCCCGAGCCTCTATTCTCGATAACAGCGCTCCCGATAATCTAGAGTCTCGAGAATCTAGTCTCGCTCGTCGAACGAGCGGGAGTGAGAGCAGATTTGCACGCCTCTATATACAGGGTGTCCCATTTTAAGTGTCCACCTCAATATCTCTCTCATTCTTGATTTTAGAGAAAAATGGTTCAGACATGTTTTGTATGATTTCGAGGGGGCCATAAGATGGTATCATTGATTTGACCTTGAAGAATCATTTGAAGGTCACGTAAAGGTTACCTCAATTTTTTTAAATGGCATCCCTTATTTTTTATTACATATTCTTATAGCTGACCTCGAGAGCTTTCCAAAACACTGTAATCAAATGTTTTTTCGTGAAGTACTTTTCGAGTTATAAAGCTCCAAATTTACAAAATTTTGATAAAAATACAAAATATTTCGTAAAACATTCACTTTCCGATAGTCTTATCTTACATGATTCAGCCAGTCAAGGCAAGATCCGAGCATGATCCAGCCAGTCAAGGCAAGATTTTCTTTTGTGTACAATTACTTTAAGTGTTCAAAAACTTGGCCATTTACTTGCATGCATAGCTCTAGTCTATAGTGAAAGTCGTTCCTAACTTTGTCAAGAACACCTACATTAATATTTCTGCAAGCTTGTCTGATCCGGTTTTTCATATTTTCAACGGTTGTAGGCTTTTGCGAATAAACTATATCTTTAATGTAGCCCCAGAAATAAAAATCTAGGGGCGTCAAGTCGGGTGATCTTGGGGGCCATTCTTGAACTCGGCTGCCCATACCAATCCACCTATTCGGGAATCTATTGTTTAAATATTGTATAACGGTTCGAGATCTATAAGCCGATACTCCATCTTGTTGGAATCACATTCGTCTGAGTAAATCATTGTCGACATGTCTCAAGAGGTTGGGCAGGTCATCTTGAAGAAATCTTAGATAGATTGCCGCATTGAAATTTTCTTCAAAAAAATGTGGACCAATAATAACATCTCGTAAGGATGCCTGCCCAAATGTTAATGGATCACTGCCGTTGGAACTCTTGGCTTCTCTGCCAATGTGGATTAGCATCTGAATAATAATGGCAGTTATGTCTATTAACGCCTCCTCTATTACAAAACGTGACTTCATCAGAAAAAAGCGTATCAGCAATGAACCGGGAATTTTGTTGGATTTGATCTCGAGCCCAGTTACAAAAGCATACACGGCGTTGGTAGTCCCTCTCTTCCAATTGTTGAGTTAGATGAATGTGATATGGGTGAAACTTGTTGAGCTTGAGCACACGATTGGCTGTTGATTTAGATATACCGTGTTGCCTCTCAATTTGTCTCGTAGAGATTTGAGGATTCAAAGCAACGGCACCTATAACAGTCAATGATGTGACTTTATCAGGGCCCGATTTTCGCTGATTTCTTCTAAGAAAACCCTATTCAGCTCTGTCGCAGAGTCTTTTTATTACTTTCCTATCAGGATGGCGTCTGTCTGGAAATCTTTCAGCATAAAGCCTTTCTGCTACCGAGTGATTATTCCTGGCCTCACCCAAAATGCGAATCGTGTCCACAATTTCATTTGATGGATAAGCAGCCATAATTCTAAAGAAAAAAAGTGCCAAAATACCAAAAATTACTGTCTTATCAAAAAAAAAGTCAATGGATAATAATATGCGTCTGTTTGAGACTTCGCCAAAATACTGAAAGTTGCCCAAGTAAGAAATTTGAAACAAGCCTCTTGATATTTGTTTCATTAAAAGAATTGACAATTGCACTTTCACAATTGTTACAGTTCATTGATTATCAGGCAATACAGAATCTCGCCTTGACTGGCTGGATCATCCTCAGATCTTGACATGACTGACTGGATCATGCTCGGATTTTGCCTTGACTGGCTGGATTATGCTCGGATCTTGCCTTGACTGGCTGGATCATGCTTGGATCTTGTCTTGACTGATTGGATCATGTAAGATAAGACTATCGGAAAATGAATGTTTTACGAAATATTTTGTATTTTTATCAAAATTTTGTAAATTTGGAGCTTTATAACTCGAAAAGTACTTCACGAAAAAACATTTGATTATAGTGTTTTGTAAAGCTCTCGAGGTCTACAAGAATATGTAATAAAAAATGAGGGGTGCCATTTAAAAAAATTGAGGTAACCTTCAAGTGACCTTCAAATGACTCTTCAAGGTCAAATCAATGGTACCATCTTATGGCCCCCCTCGAAACCATACAAAACATGTCTGAACCATTTTTCTCTAAAATAAAAAATGAGAGATATTTGGAGTGGACACTTAAAATGGGACACTCTGTATAACTTATAATTATTTGAATTATATAAATTAAACTTATCGATCGCAGATATATTTTTGACCATTATGTTTGCTCAATTGTGAGCTCACAAGCTGGGATAAGTTATTGATCCGCGTGAAATGTCCGATGTTGTTGCCGTCTTCCACGTATAGCAGATTCACATGCTTATCCAGCTTTTATTCCGTAAGATATATCGGAACAATGCCTTTGTTTTCGATGCTGTACATATTGATAGAAACGTCGGTAACAAGTTCAAATTTCTTAATTTATTCACAATCACTGGAAACTCAATGTCCCGGAAATTCAACACTGTCGCGTATACGAGATGTTCGAAACTCATAATCGTCATTTCGACCAAACAATTCGCGTAGCTAAAATCCGCATTTTTCAGTTTAATAAATCCGAGAATTCGAATTTATCGAGCGACGAGAAACTTCTCGAATTGTCTATTTGCCTGAAAAACTGAATCGACTGCGTTATCTTACATTTTTTGCGCCGCATAAGAAACGCTCGTTATAAACATTTGGCAAAACAATGCTAACCGTCGCCAAAGTCAGCGCAACGTACGGGCATGCGTGTCCATACGTCACGATCGGCTGATTGGCAATCAGCTGATCGAAAAAGATCGTGCGCATGACAATTGTAAAAATCTTAACGCCAGACCTCATCAGCGACCAATTACTCGCGGCGCCAAGAGATCACCGCTAAAATATAAAATTAATTGGTCCACGTCGCAACGGACCAAAATTCCGCTCGCTATATAATGGGCACCGCGCGTGGACCCACCGAAGTCTTGCACTTTTTGCTTTTCGCTATCGTAGTCAAACCGCTTTGTCAAACCGCTTCGCTAAACCGCTCTGTCAAAACCGCTATTTCGTTCTACGACCGCTTACTCACTTGGACTTCCGCATATCTCTCTTTTGTGACTGATCAAACGTTTATAACGACCACTATTTTGACTTGACTATGATTATCCGCATACGACTCTGAAAAACCGCTAGTGCAATCGCAATCTCGTTACACCGCTCGCGATACCGCACTAAATGTTTGTGATTCTTAATTTTTGATTCTAATAAAGTCCTGTCTTTTTCATGTAAACGAGGCGCACTTTTTCTCACTGAAAGATCTTCCTCTTCTACTAGCCACTGTCGGATTCGTTCGAGGGTTCCCGCTCCGCCTTTCTTTCAGCAGGGTATAAAGCGACGACCACTACCCACGCAAAACATGCATTGTCTTTTGATTGCACATTAATCACAGCTCTTTTCGTCATAATCTCCCAATTTGATGTGACATCCCGCGCACATAGGATTATACTTATTTACAGTCAAGTTTAATATTCGCGATAGTACCCATCCGCTGTCGCGTTCCTCAAACTCTTCCAAAGACGCTAAGATGGACTTGATAACGCACGGTTCGTACTACTCGCGTTCGTAAATCGGATGTGCGAAAGAGTTCATAATTTCTCGTATTGATACTTTTGTTGGCGCGTTTATTTCTAGTCACGAATTCACCGTTAAATATAGTGTTCACTTTCACATTATAATGTTTCTTCATAATGTTCTTCATATGTTCTAACACAATATTTTTGGCGTTCTCGAGAAATTGACGAGGTTCGATGTGATTATAGTTTATCACCGCACCAGTCAATACGCGACTCTCGAACGCCGTATCAATCTCGCGCCACACAAGTCCATTTTGACACGCGCTACATCCGGCATTCGCGTGTACGAAACGTTCGCGTAACGAATTTTTCAGACCTTCGAGACGCGCGATCCGAGCAATCAACGATTGTCGATTTATATATTGGTCGCATCGTTGTTCCCACACAATATAATCTTCCAGCGAATTCACCAAAGTAGATTGCTCTCGCAAATTTTGTTTCTCCATATTGTAACACACAAATAGCACTCTCCAATGACTGTTTTGATGTACTTTAGCTGGCGGGGTGTGCCTCTTTATGATTTATATTCTCCTGCATTGTTTTATCATCGAACATTCTAGAATGATTTCATCTTAAAAATTCCCCGGAGTAGTGTGTGCAATTTAACCTTTATAATTTCGCGTTTTGTCACGTACATTTGAAAAATCTAATGTGATTGCATCAGGAGCAGTCGTACATCGGCGCTCGATTTTAGCGTATTCAACTAAATCTTTGTCTAGGGGTGATGTGCGTTTTAACCTTGGCGGTTATTTTTTTCGCGTTTTGTCACGTACATTTGAAAAATCTAACGAGATTGCATCAGGAGCAGCCGTACATCGGCGCGACAAAATTTTAAAGAAAATTAAAATGTTGCGTCAGCAATAATCCCCTCTACATCAAATAGTATCGCAATTTGCGATTATTTGATTTAATAATAATTCTAATATGATCAGTATTGCATCAATCGCGTGTAAAAGGTTCACTGCTGAAGAAATCAACATGAATTTTTACGTTCCGATTCGAAACGGCGAAACTCAACCGTATAAGAGGCAAAAATGCGATACGTAAGATTTGATTATTTAAAAAAAATTTGATATTTATTGATTTTTTAATATTTTGGTCTAATTTATACATATTTTTATAGCATTAAGCTTTGTCGTGCAGCTCGCATACTTGGAAGAAGATACGCTCTAACCCCGACGTCGTATAAGTATTTGGACATTGGAATAAGCGTTGGAGGTGTATCGTATGTGGAGTTGATTCTCGGTGATAATCGAGGCAATCAAATAATGTTGCCTTTTTCAACGTGAAATTTGTTGATGCAGAAGCAAACAGACATTGATTGTTTTCTACAATCGACTGTTCCATTAAGGATTGGAAATTTAACGATCGAAAATTGTAAAACTCACATTATGCGAAAATTCTTTGTATATGAAACCACAAACATTATTACATTTATTTAATTTTGAAAATTGTATCGATCATATGCACAATTGGTTATGTGAGAATACCTATCTCGTAAATGAAAAATTTAAACAATTTGAAACTGTATTACAACATAACAATATTGCTACTATATGCGATGCTGTAAAAATGATATGCGATAGTGATGTCTTTAACAGCGAATCATTAATTGATTGCAAATTATTAACATGCGCTGTAAATGATATTCTTTACGTGCAATTATTTTTATTCCAACTGTGATTTTATTTCTTTCCTTCCCTACGATGTGACGTGACGCTTTTTTAGCTCCGTCACGGTTGCCTTGTCGAGGGGAAATAGCGTGCGCCGGGTCGTCCCTCGCGCCTGAGAGGGAACCCAAAATTAATTATAATCCGATTTAGATTTATGTTAGCTTGAATGTAAGATCCGTGAATAGGGTGCGGCTACTGTGCGCGCGTGCGTACCGCCGTTTGTATATGGTCCAGCGAGATACCGAGAGGAGAGGAAGCCGTATAAGAAGATACCGAAGATGCCGCAAAAAAAACGAAAAAGGTCATGTAATGAGATCCCGCGTCGCAGCTATTCATAATTCTGCAAAATATTAAAACCGAATAATTTCAGATTAGAGGACGGCGGAAAATCCGGACGACGGAATTGAAAACAACCTCCCAGGCAGCCGACTGGGAAATGAAGAGGATTCCGAAAAAGACGAGGATACGGCCTGGCCAGCCGGTCCCGTCTACAAGGATCAGAACTACCGTCAGATACCGTCGCACGTGGATCCTGGGCCACTGCGCAAGGGCAACGCCGTTTTAGAGCTGTGACTCTGAAGGAGACGGAGAATCAATCTCCCGATTTCCTCGAAAATTGACGGAATGCGCGGAAGATCGGCGCGGGATCCGAGGGCCCCGGAAGCAGTTAATATTCTTCACTGTTCGGTGAGCGTGAGTCGAGTGAACACCGTTCCGAGAATCCCGAGGAAACGATCCAGCAGGAAGCCGCTGACATTGACTCTTGTAAGCCGCCGCACAGATAGCATATTTATTTTCGTTCGGGATCAGCTGGCGTCACCGTTTCGAGATACCGTCGCAGGGCGACGACCATACCATAGAAATTGCCGCGTAAAGTCTTTGCACTTGTACCGTTAATTACAGGATGCTAGCTGTCCCCGGATGTCGCGGATTTGCCCCTCTCAGGGGGATTCGTACCGACAGTCACGTGCCGTGCAGTAAAATACCGTTTCGTATCGTCAAATATTGTATCGTGTCGTTTAATATCGTTTATATTACCGTTACGTTCCGGGCCGAAATTTAAGTCCTAGCGTGACGTGGCAATTTTGGCCGTTTGGTATCGCGTACCGAAAAGCGGGATTTGCGCGGAAAGCTTCTTCGCGGGCACGGGTTACCGTAACTTAGAAAAACGGCTCCGCAAGAATATTATTCAACGCGAAATCTCCGCCGAAACATATATTACCGTTATCATCCATTTGAAGATTCTATTGTTCAAACATCGAGTCGTTATTGCCGAGTATCAAAGGTGACCGCGATAAGACCGTTGAATAGAGTAAACAGTTTCCACATAAACATCCGTTAAGCACAGTCTTGGTTTTCTGTCAAATATATATTGTGCAATATCATCGCCGATTACCGTAAGGGAAATTCGATTCGATTCATATCGAAATTTTATAAGATCCATCTGCCGGCAAATCTATACTAAAATTATATTCATTTGTTATCTATTAGTCATCAGCCGTTATTAATTATCTGCTTTATAAATTACCGTCAATTACCAACGAAAGTTTGATTCGATTTTTTATCGATAACTTGGCGAGAGGCTCATGCCTCCAGATGTGTTCTGAGACCATTCGTGTCGGTTGTAGTCTGAGCGTAAATTCGATTTCACCACTGATTACCGCTAGTTACCGCTGATTATTGTATGAGATATACTTGAATCTATATCGAAATCTTTTGGCGAATCTCGTGTTCTTAAGAGTGATCGGAAATTCGACTGATTATTGTGTCTTGAGTGTTAGAGAAAATTTGACCGTTAATTATTATCTGATTTTCCGTGATACTTTATATACGTTTTCATATCGCCCTTACCGTTGTATTATAAGAACGTATTATAAATAGATCGTTCCCGTTACCTCTATATGTGACCTTCGCGTCAGCCGTTACAAACCTAATTCTTTTGGTCTGCCGAACTCGCATTATCAGTTATTTACATGCCGAAACTTATCTTTTCTTTCTTTGTGGTTTCTTTCATCATTGAATCTTGTATATTATATGCTATTATCCTCTTATGACCGTTGGTGAATCGTTTCTCTCTGTATTATTATTGTTTAATATATCTTAAGTCTGTATAATTAATATAACAGTGCGTGTCGATTATTTCTCTCTCCCGAATATCCTCTAGCATGTTCTCTCTCTATATAATTCACAAGAACCCTGCCCCTCTGCCATATATTGAGCTGGACTACCAGACATTACCGTTATCGTATTGATATCGTGGCGGTATTTTCGCGCCTGGCGCCCATATTCAAGCTCCTTTTAGGAGATCTACCAGATAACGTACGATACCGTATGTGTTTGAGATACTGATACCGCTAATTACCGTAACCGCCAAATTTGCACGCTACCTCCTCGGGATCGGCGTTCTCGAGCGGGCAACGGCGTCGCAACGAATAAGAATAGTTGATACTTTTCTCGACACTCTCCATCAAAGATGTAGAGAAATGCTAAGGCAGAGTCGTGATGCTCTAGTTAGAATGAGACAAAAGATATTAAAAGATATATAATGAAGAGGAGTTTGCGACATTAGAATATTATTTCTTTCATTCGTCTTTTGTGTTTCGTTGGTCACGTATAATGGCTGAAGAAAACGTTATTATCATCAACGATGAAATGGATTTTTTTTTTTTTTGATTAATAGTTACTACAATCTGTTCATCAAACAAGAACATTTAGTCGTACATATAAGTGTGATAGCATTTGCGAGAAAAATCTCCCCAGTAGGAGGTTTCTCATACGGTTAACATCATTAAGAATGAATTTATCATTTAAGTTAATAAATCGTAAGGTTTAAGTCTCTTAAGCCTCCGAAGTGCATCACTATTATCAAGAAGTTGAATGGCTTCCTCGTTGGGGTGGTCGTACAGATGATCCTCGTGTTTCTTGGCAAATTTCTGGATAACCTTGCTTACGGTGGGTATCCCGAGGTCCGCATGAATGACATCGTTTCTAATATACCAGGGAGCGTTAACTATGGATCTAAGTATTTGATTCTGGATCGTTTGAATCTTCTTCCTGTTCGTTTCTTTCGCGCAACCCCAGAGAGCCGCGCCATAGGTCCAGATTGGTTTTAATATTTGATTATAAAGTAATAACTTGTTATCAACAGCTAGCTGTGAGTTACCTAGTAGCCAATACATTTTTCTTTGCTTGAGCTTTATTTCAGTGCACTTGTTACGTACATGGTCCTTCCAAGTAAGTCGCGCATCTAAAGTCATACCCAGATACTTTGCTGAGTTGTTGTGGGGAATGACACGTTGATTGATGGTTACCGGTAGATATTGAATTTTTCTTAGAGTATAAGTTACATGAACGGATTTGAGTTCGTTAATTTTAATCCTCCATTTTTTTGTCCACTCAGATATATCATCAAGCGCTAATTGCAGATTTTTCGTTGCTTTAGCTAAACAGCTATTCACTGAAAGGATAGCTGTGTCATCGGCAAACGTAGCCATTGTAGTAGATTTCCCTTTGGGGATATCAGCAGTGAACAACAGGTAGAGCATGGGGCCCAAAACACTGCCCTGCGGCACGCCAGCAGAAATAGGTTTAAGGCTGGAGAATTCATCTCCTATTTTGATTCGAAAATATCTGCTTGTGAGATATGACTTTATCAGCAGATAATGATCTTTAGGCAATATTAGATTCAACTTATAATATAGTCCCTCGTACCATACCTTGTCAAATGCCTGTGCTACATCGAGGAACATAGCAGGGCAGTATTCTCCCTCTTCAAAGGCTTTTTCAATGACGTTGGTTACACGGTGCACCTGATCAATAGTGGAGTGAGAATTTCGGAAACCAAATTGATGTTGAGGTATGTGCTGTTTTTCCTCAATTATTGGTATAAGCCGCTTCAGAATCAGTCTCTCGAATAACTTGGAGATTATTGGAAGTAGCGATATTGGGCGATAAGATGCTATCTCATTTTCAGGTTTGCCAGGCTTGGGAATCATTGTAATTTGCGCTACTTTCCACGATTGGGGGAAATATTTCAGTCTTATAGCCGCATTAAACAGATATGTAACGAAGTTGATGGCCTTTTGGGGTAGTTCCTTTAAGATCCGCACTGTGATTAGTTCGTATCCAGGCGCCTTTTTAGGATTCATGCACTTATTAATCATGTACATAGTTTCTTTCGGCGAAATAGCCTGGATTTTTCTTGTATCTTCATTTGCCTTGAAATGTAAAGTTTCATGATAATCCGCTGGACATTCGTCAGGTTGGAATGTTTTTTCTAAGTGGTCTGTAAAGGCTTCAGCTTTGTTTTTTATTATCTCTTGCCCAGGTGTTATTAGCTTTTTTGATTGGAGGATTGTGTAATTTGGGTCTCTTCAGTCTTTTGGTGGCCTTCCATAAGGAATACTCTGATTCCTTGGAACAGGACAGGTTTTTTCAGCTAAGATTTAAAGCTTTCGTTCTTAGTTTTCTGTAGGAGGCGCTTGAGTTGTTGACTAAGCCGGTTAATGACAGTTTTATCATCCGGATCTCTAGTTTCATGCCATCTCTTACGGGCTGATCGTTTTTCCTTTATTAGTTTCCTGACCTCAATTGGATAATCGATTCACTTGAATTTCTTTCAGTTACCAGGGGTGTAGCAGCCCAGGCAGCCTGTTGAATTGCCATAGTAAACTGTTCAGCTGTATCATCCAATTGATCGCTGGTTATGAGTGGGATTCTAAGGTTGATTTTTGCCTCCAGCTCTTCACGGAATAGGTCCCAATCAGTTCTTCTACTAGTTAGGGAGGGTTGTCGAATTGTTTTAAGAAAAGTTGCACTAATGGTTAAAATCACTGGAGAATGATCTGATGACAGTTCGTAACAGTTTTCCACCTTCATATAGTTTTCGTTAATCCCTTTAATCACGAAGAAATCAAGGAGATCCGGGGTTTTATTTGGATCGGAAGGCCAGTAAGTCGGGTTACTGGTTGAGATAAAACTCATGTTATGCTCGTTTGCAGTTCTTAATAGTTCACGTCCTTTGGTGGTGATTAGCCGGGAACCCCAGTGCGTGTGCTTAGCATTATAGTCACCTCCAGCGATGAAACGCTCCCCAAGAGTATTAAAAAAGTCTTCAAACTGTTTCTGAGCATTCGAGTGTCTAGGTGGGCAATAGACGGACGAAATAGCCAGATTTCCTCGTTCGTCATCGATGTTGACAGAGGTTGCTTGGAGATGGCTAGTTTCGTACTTTTGTGCTCATAATGTTTAATACTTGATTTAATAAGTATTGCCGTTCCTCCACGCGCTTTGCCGTCAGGATGGATTGTATGGTAAAGCATGTAACCCCTCATGCTAATATGGGATTCCTTGGTGAAGTGGGATTCTGAAACCAATAGTATATCAATATCGTGAAGTTCCACGAAAGCGGAGACTTCATAAACATGCTGGGCAAGTCCATTAGCATTCCAGGTGGCTATTCGGTAAGTTTTACTTATTTTCTCTTTGGTTTAGCTTGTTTACTAGCCAGTATTGGTCTAGTGCTTTCGGCGAACTTTTTTTCAAGAATAGTAAATCTTTCCTCGAATTTATTAAATCTATCTAAGATTTGGTTTAGGGTTACAATTAAAAAATCGTTGGTCGATTTTTCTTTCCCTTCTTTCTCGTTATTGCCCTCGTTATTGTTCTTAGTTATGACTGCTTGAGCAAACGTTTTAGCAAATGTTGGCTCAGCTGGCGTCTGTCTGTTCACTGATTTAGGGTTTTTCAAGTTAGTGTTTTTACTCTTCTTAATTGTAGTTCCTTGGCTATCTCACAGCCTCTGTAACTAGCTGGGTGTTTGCCGCCACAATTTACGCATTTTGGGTCTGCATCCTTAGGTTTGTTGCATTGGGAGGTATGATGTTTACCTGCACATTTTACGCAAAATGCCTCTTTGAAGCAATGATTTTGGGTGTGCCCGAAACCTGACATTTCTTGCATTGAGGAATTGTGACATTTTTCCTCAATGCTTCAACTTTAATTTTTTGATGGAGGAGAAGTCTCAGCTGGAAAAATTTCCTTTGCGTCGGCTTCATTCCTGAATGTTACCATAAATAGTGGGAGATGTTTCTTGTCCTTCCTATTAATTATGTTGACTGTACTTTCAGCAGGTAGATGGTATTTTTCTCTTAGTTCGGTGATGATGTCCTCAGGGTCAGTACTAGGATGTAAATGCCTAAACATTACTCGAATCGTTTGTGGTTATTTATTTTCGGTACGTGTGGAAGCTAATTTTCATCCCACACAAAATTTTTGTAACGGCTTTCTATAGAGTATCAGAGAGACTTCACTCTTGATCCGCCACCAGCAGAGTCTGGGAGTAAATCCTCTATCGCTGTGAGGGTAGCTTCCTCATTTTTTTGCATTAGGGTTTTCAAACTTTTCTCNTGGATAAGCAGCCATAAATTCTAAAGAAAAAAAGTGCCAAAATACCAAAAATTACTGTCTTATCAAAAAAAAGTCAATGGATAATAATATGCGTCTGTTTGAGACTTCGCCAAAATACTGAAAGTTGCCCAAGTAAGAAATTTGAAACAAGCCTCTTGATATTTGTTTCATTAAAAGAATTGACAATTGCACTTTCACAATTGTTACAGTTCATTGATTATCAGGCAATACAGAATCTCGCCTTGACTGGCTGGATCATCCTCAGATCTTGACATGACTGACTGGATCATGCTCGGATTTTGCCTTGACTGGCTGGATTATGCTCGGATCTTGCCTTGACTGGCTGGATCATGCTTGGATCTTGTCTTGACTGATTGGATCATGTAAGATAAGACTATCGGAAAATGAATGTTTTACGAAATATTTTGTATTTTTATCAAAATTTTGTAAATTTGGAGCTTTATAACTCGAAAAGTACTTCACGAAAAAACATTTGATTATAGTGTTTTGTAAAGCTCTCGAGGTCTACAAGAATATGTAATAAAAAATGAGGGGTGCCATTTAAAAAAATTGAGGTAACCTTCAAGTGACCTTCAAATGACTCTTCAAGGTCAAATCAATGGTACCATCTTATGGCCCCTCGAAACCATACAAAACATGTCTGAACCATTTTCTCTAAAATAAAAAATGAGAGATATTTGGAGTGGACACTTAAAATGGGACACTCTGTATAACTTATAATTATTTGAATTATATAAATTAAACTTATCGATCGCAGATATATTTTTGACCATTATGTTTGCTCAATTGTGAGCTCACAAGCTGGGATAAGTTATTGATCCGCGTGAAATGTCCGATGTTGTTGCCGTCTTCCACGTATAGCAGATTCACATGCTTATCCAGCTTTTATTCCGTAAGATATATCGGAACAATGCCTTTGTTTTCGATGCTGTACATATTGATAGAAACGTCGGTAACAAGTTCAAATTTCTTAATTTATTCACAATCACTGGAAACTCAATGTCCCGGAAATTCAACACTGTCGCGTATACGAGATGTTCGAAACTCATAATCGTCATTTCGACCAAACAATTCGCGTAGCTAAAATCCGCATTTTTCAGTTTAATAAATCCGAGAATTCGAATTTATCGAGCGACGAGAAACTTCTCGAATTGTCTATTTGCCTGAAAAACTGAATCGACTGCGTTATCTTACATTTTTTGCGCCGCATAAGAAACGCTCGTTATAAACATTTGGCAAAACAATGCTAACCGTCGCCAAAGTCAGCGCAACGTACGGGCATGCGTGTCCATACGTCACGATCAGCTGATTGGCAATCAGCTGATCGAAAAAGATCGTGCGCATGACAATTGTAAAAATCTTAACGCCAGACCTCATCAGCGACCAATTACTCGCGGCGCCAAGAGATCACCGCTAAAATATAAAATTAATTGGTCCACGTCGCAACGGACCAAAATTCCGCTCGCTATATAATGGGCACCGCGCGTGGACCCACCGAAGTCTTGCACTTTTGCTTTTCGCTATCGTAGTCAAACCGCTTTGTCAAACCGCTTCGCTAAACCGCTCTGTCAAAACCGCTATTTCGTTCTACGACCGCTTACTCACTTGGACTTCCGCATATCTCTCTTTTGTGACTGATCAAACGTTTATAACGACCACTATTTTGACTTGACTATGATTATCCGCATACGACTCTGAAAAACCGCTAGTGCAATCGCAATCTCGTTACACCGCTCGCGATACCGCACTAAATGTTTGTGATTCTTAATTTTTGATTCTAATAAAGTCCTGTCTTTTTCATGTAAACGAGGCGCACTTTTTCTCACTGAAAGATCTTCCTCTTCTACTAGCCACTGTCGGATTCGTTCGAGGGTTCCCGCTCCGCCTTTCTTTCAGCAGGGTATAAAGCGACGACCACTACCCACGCAAAACATGCATTGTCTTTTGATTGCACATTAATCACAGCTCTTTTCGTCATAATCTCCCAATTTGATGTGACATCCCGCGCACATAGGATTATACTTATTTACAGTCAAGTTTAATATTCGCGATAGTACCCATCCGCTGTCGCGTTCCTCAAACTCTTCCAAAGACGCTAAGATGGACTTGATAACGCACGGTTCGTACTACTCGCGTTCGTAAATCGGATGTGCGAAAGAGTTCATAATTCTCGTATTGATACTTTTGTTGGCGCTTTATTTCTAGTCACGAATTCACCGTTAAATATAGTGTTCACTTTCACATTATAATGTTTCTTCATAATGTTCTTCATATGTTCTAACACAATATTTTTGGCGTTCTCGAGAAATTGACGAGGTTCGATGTGATTATAGTTTATCACCGCACCAGTCAATACGCGACTCTCGAACGCCGTATCAATCTCGCGCCACACAAGTCCATTTTGACACGCGCTACATCCGGCATTCGCGTGTACGAAACGTTCGCGTAACGAATTTTTCAGACCTTCGAGACGCGCGATCCGAGCAATCAACGATGTCGATTTATATATTGGTCGCATCGTTGTTCCCACACAATATAATCTTCCAGCGAATTCACCAAAGTAGATTGCTCTCGCAAATTTTGTTTCTCCATATTGTAACACCACAAATAGCACTCTCCAATGACTGTTTTGATGTACTTTAGCTGGCGGGGTGTGCCTCTTTATGATTTATATTCTCCTGCATTGTTTTATCATCGAACATCTAGAATGATTTCATCTTAAAAATTCCCCCGGAGTAGTGGTGTGCAATTTAACCTTTATAATTTCGCGTTTTGTCACGTACATTTGAAAAATCTAATGTGATTGCATCAGGAGCAGTCGTACATCGGCGCTCGATTTTAGCGTATTCAACTAAATCTTTGTCTAGGGGTGATGTGCGTTTTAACCTTGGCGGTTATTTTTTTCGCGTTTTGTCACGTACATTTGAAAAATCTAACGAGATTGCATCCAGGAGCACCGTACATCGGCGCGACAAAATTTTAAAGAAAATTAAAATGTTGCGTCAGCAATAATCCCCTCTACATCAAATAGTATCGCAATTTGCGATTATTTGATTTAATAATAATTCTAATATGATCAGTATTGCATCAATCGCGTGTAAAAGGTTCACTGCTGAAGAAATCAACATGAATTTTTACGTTCCGATTCGAAACGGCGAAACTCAACCGTATAAGAGGCAAAAATGCGATACGTAAGATTTGATTATTTAAAAAAATTTGATATTTATTGATTTTTTAATATTTTGGTCTTAATTTATACATATTTTTATAGCATTAAGCTTTGTCGTGCAGCTCGCATACTTGGAAGAAGATACGCTCTAACCCCGACGTCGTATAAGTATTTGGACATTGGAATAAGCGTTGGAGGTGTATCGTATGTGGAGTTGATTCTCGGTGATAATCGAGGCAATCAAATAATGTTGCCTTTTTCAACGTGAAATTTGTTGATGCAGAAGCAAACAGACATTGATTGTTTTCTACAATCGACTGTTCCATTAAGGATTGGAAATTTAACGATCGAAATTGTAAAACTCCACATTATGCGAAAATTCTTTGTATATGAAACCACAAACATTATTACATTTATTTAATTTTGAAAATTGTATCGATCATATGCACAATTGGTTATGTGAGAATACCTATCTCGTAAATGAAAAATTTAAACAATTTGAAACTGTATTACAACATAACAATATTGCTACTATATGCGATGCTGTAAAATGATATGCGATAGTGATGTCTTTAACAGCGAATCATTAATTGATTGCAAATTATTAACATGCGCTGTAAATGATATTCTTTACGTGCAATTATTTTTATTCCAACTGTGATTTTATTTCTTTCCTTCCCTACGATGTGACGTGACGCTTTTTTAGCTCCGTCACGGTGCCTTGTCGAGGGGAAATAGCGTGCGCCGGGTCGTCCCTCGCGCCTGAGAGGGAACCCAAAATTAATTATAATCCGATTAGATTTATGTTAGCTTGAATGTAAGATCCGTGAATAGGGTGCGGCTACTGTGCGCGCGTGCGTACCGCCGTTTGTATATGGTCCAGCGAGATACCGAGAGGAGAGGAAGCCGTATAAGAAGATACCGAAGATGCCGCAAAAAAAACGAAAAAGGTCATGTAATGAGATCCCGCGTCGCAGCTATTCATAATTCTGCAAAATATTAAAACCGAATAATTTCAGATTAGAGGACGGCGGAAAATCCGGACGACGGAATTGAAAACAACCTCCCAGGCAGCCGACTGGGAAATGAAGAGGATTCCGAAAAAGACGAGGATACGGCCTGGCCAGCCGGTCCCGTCTACAAGGATCAGAACTACCGTCAGATACCGTCGCACGTGGATCCTGGGCCACTGCGCAAGGGCAACGCCGTTTTAGAGCTGTGACTCTGAAGGGGACGGAGAATCAATCTCCCGATTTCCTCGAAAATTGACGGAATGCGCGGAAGATCGGCGCGGGATCCGAGGGCCCCGGAAGCAGTTAATATTCTTCACTGTTCGGTGAGCGTGAGTCGAGTGAACACCGTTCCGAGAATCCCGAGGAAACGATCCAGCAGGAAGCCGCTGACATTGACTCTTGTAAGCCGCCGCACAGATAGCATATTTATTTTCGTTCGGGATCAGCTGGCGTCACCGTTTCGAGATACCGTCGCAGGGGCGACGACCATACCATAGAAATTGCCGCGTAAAGTCTTTGCACTTGTACCGTTAATTACAGGATGCTAGCTGTCCCCGGATGTCGCGGATTTGCCCCTCTCAGGGGGATTCGTACCGACAGTCACGTGCCGTGCAGTAAAATACCGTTTCGTATCGTCAAATATTGTATCGTGTCGTTTAATATCGTTTATATTACCGTTACGTTCCGGGCCGAAATTTAAGTCCTAGCGTGACGTGGCAATTTTGGCCGTTTGGTATCGGCGTACCGAAAAGCGGGATTTGCGCGGAAAGCTTCTTCGCGGGCACGGGTTACCGTAACTTAGAAAAACGGCTCCGCAAGAATATTATTCAACGCGAAATCTCCGCCGAAACATATATTACCGTTATCATCCATTTGAAGATTCTATTGTTCAAACATCGAGTCGTTATTGCCGAGTATCAAAGGTGACCGCGATAAGACCGTGAATAGAGTAAACAGTTTCCACATAAACATCCGTTAAGCACAGTCTTGGTTTTCTGTCAAATATATATTGTGCAATATCATCGCCGATTACCGTAAGGGAAATTCGATTCGATTCATATCGAAATTTTATAAGATCCATCTGCCGGCAAATCTATACTAAAATTATATTCATTTGTTATCTATTAGTCATCAGCCGTTATTAATTATCTGCTTTATAAATTACCGTCAATTACCAACGAAAGTTTGATTCGATTTTTTATCGATAACTTGGCGAGAGGCTCATGCCTCCAGATGTGTTCTGAGACCATTCGTGTCGGTTGTAGTCTGAGCGTAAATTCGATTTCACCACTGATTACCGCTAGTTACCGCTGATTATTGTATGAGATATACTTGAATCTATATCGAAATCTTTTGGCGAATCTCGTGTTCTTAAGAGTGATCGGAAATTCGACTGATTATTGTGTCTTGAGTGTTAGAGAAAATTTGACCGTTAATTATTATCTGATTTTCCGTGATACTTTATATACGTTTTCATATCGCCCTTACCGTTGTATTATAAGAACGTATTATAAATAGATCGTTCCCGTTACCTCTATATGTGACCTTCGCGTCAGCCGTTACAAACCTAATTCTTTTGGTCTGCCGAACTCGCATTATCAGTTATTTACATGCCGAAACTTATCTTTTCTTTCTTTGTGGTTTCTTTCATCATTGAATCTTGTATATTATATGCTATTATCCTCTTATGACCGTTGGTGAATCGTTTCTCTCTGTATTATTATTGTTTAATATATCTTAAGTCTGTATAATTAATATAACAGTGCGTGTCGATTATTTCTCTCTCCCGAATATCCTCTAGCATGTTCTCTCTCTATATAATTCACAAGAACCCTGCCCCTCTGCCATATATTGAGCTGGACTACCAGACATTACCGTTATCGTATTGATATCGTGGCGGTATTTTCGCGCCTGGCGCCCATATTCAAGCTCCTTTTAGGAGATCTACCAGATAACGTACGATACCGTATGTGTTTGAGATACTGATACCGCTAATTACCGTAACCGCCAAATTTGCACGCTACCTCCTCGGGATCGGCGTTCTCGAGCGGGGCAACGGCGTCGCAACGAATAAGAATAGTTGATACTTTTCTCGACACTCTCCATCAAAGATGTAGAGAAATGCTAAGGCAGAGTCGTGATGCTCTAGTTAGAATGAGACAAAAGATATTAAAAGATATATAATGAAGAGGAGTTTGCGACATTAGAATATTATTTCTTTCATTCGTCTTTTGTGTTTCGTTGGTCACGTATAATGGCTGAAGAAAACGTTATTATCATCAACGATGAAATGGATTTTTTTTTTTTTTTTGATTAATAGTTACTACAATCTGTTCATCAAACAAGAACATTTAGTCGTACATATAAGTGTGATAGCATTTGCGAGAAAAATCTCCCCAGTAGGAGGTTTCTC
The DNA here is from genome assembly GCF_003227725.1 of Camponotus floridanus. Lineage (NCBI taxonomy): Eukaryota > Metazoa > Arthropoda > Insecta > Hymenoptera > Formicidae > Camponotus > Camponotus floridanus. The sequence goes on from NW_020229349.1 coordinate 210,795, forward strand.
ATACGGTTAACATCATTAAGAATGAATTTATCATTTAAGTTAATAAATCGTAAGGTTTAAGTCTCTTAAGCCTCCGAAGTGCATCACTATTATCAAGAAGTTGAATGGCTTCCTCGTTGGGGTGGTCGTACAGATGATCCTCGTGTTTCTTGGCAAATTTCTGGATAACCTTGCTTACGGTGGGTATCCCGAGGTCCGCATGAATGACATCGTTTCTAATATACCAGGGAGCGTTAACTATGGATCTAAGTATTTGATTCTGGATCGTTTGAATCTTCTTCCTGTTCGTTTCTTTCGCGCAACCCCAGAGAGCCGCGCCATAGGTCCAGATTGGTTTTAATATTTGATTATAAAGTAATAACTTGTTATCAACAGCTAGCTGTGAGTTACCTAGTAGCCAATACATTTTTCTTTGCTTGAGCTTTATTTCAGTGCACTTGTTACGTACATGGTCCTTCCAAGTAAGTCGCGCATCTAAAGTCATACCCAGATACTTTGCTGAGTTGTTGTGGGGAATGACACGTTGATTGATGGTTACCGGTAGATATTGAATTTTTCTTAGAGTATAAGTTACATGAACGGATTTGAGTTCGTTAATTTTAATCCTCCATTTTTTTGTCCACTCAGATATATCATCAAGCGCTAATTGCAGATTTTTCGTTGCTTTAGCTAAACAGCTATTCACTGAAAGGATAGCTGTGTCATCGGCAAACGTAGCCATTGTAGTAGATTTCCCTTTGGGGATATCAGCAGTGAACAACAGGTAGAGCATGGGGCCCAAAACACTGCCCTGCGGCACGCCAGCAGAAATAGGTTTAAGGCTGGAGAATTCATCTCCTATTTTGATTCGAAAATATCTGCTTGTGAGATATGACTTTATCAGCAGATAATGATCTTTAGGCAATATTAGATTCAACTTATAATATAGTCCCTCGTACCATACCTTGTCAAATGCCTGTGCTACATCGAGGAACATAGCAGGGCAGTATTCTCCCTCTTCAAAGGCTTTTTCAATGACGTTGGTTACACGGTGCACCTGATCAATAGTGGAGTGAGAATTTCGGAAACCAAATTGATGTTGAGGTATGTGCTGTTTTTCCTCAATTATTGGTATAAGCCGCTTCAGAATCAGTCTCTCGAATAACTTGGAGATTATTGGAAGTAGCGATATTGGGCGATAAGATGCTATCTCATTTTCAGGTTTGCCAGGCTTGGGAATCATTGTAATTTGCGCTACTTTCCACGATTGGGGGAAATATTTCAGTCTTATAGCCGCATTAAACAGATATGTAACGAAGTTGATGGCCTTTTGGGGTAGTTCCTTTAAGATCCGCACTGTGATTAGTTCGTATCCAGGCGCCTTTTTAGGATTCATGCACTTATTAATCATGTACATAGTTTCTTTCGGCGAAATAGCCTGGATTTTTCTTGTATCTTCATTTGCCTTGAAATGTAAAGTTTCATGATAATCCGCTGGACATTCGTCAGGTTGGAATGTTTTTTCTAAGTGGTCTGTAAAGGCTTCAGCTTTGTTTTTATTATCTCTTGCCCAGGTGTTATTAGCTTTTTTGATTGGAGGATTGTGTAATTTGGGTCTCTTCAGTCTTTTGGTGGCCTTCCATAAGGAATACTCTGATTCCTTGGAACAGGACAGGTTTTTCAGCTAAGATTTAAAGCTTTCGTTCTTAGTTTTCTGTAGGAGGCGCTTGAGTTGTTGACTAAGCCGGTTAATGACAGTTTTATCATCCGGATCTCTAGTTTCATGCCATCTCTTACGGGCTGATCGTTTTTCCTTTATTAGTTTCCTGACCTCAATTGGATAATTCGATTCACTTGAATTTCTTTCAGTTACCAGGGGTGTAGCAGCCCAGGCAGCCTGTTGAATTGCCATAGTAAACTGTTCAGCTGTATCATCCAATTGATCGCTGGTTATGAGTGGGATTCTAAGGTTGATTTTTGCCTCCAGCTCTTCACGGAATAGGTCCCAATCAGTTCTTCTACTAGTTAGGGAGGGTTGTCGAATTGTTTTAAGAAAAGTTGCACTAATGGTTAAAATCACTGGAGAATGATCTGATGACAGTTCGTAACAGTTTTCCACCTTCATATAGTTTTCGTTAATCCCTTTAATCACGAAGAAATCAAGGAGATTCGGGGTTTTATTTGGATCGGAAGGCCAGTAAGTCGGGTTACTGGTTGAGATAAAACTCATGTTTTGCTCGTTTGCAGTTCTTAATAGTTCACGTCCTTTGGTGGTGATTAGCCGGGAACCCCAGTGCGTGTGCTTAGCATTATAGTCACCTCCAGCGATGAAACGCTCCCCAAGAGTATTAAAAAAGTCTTCAAACTGTTTCTGAGCATTCGAGTGTCTAGGTGGGCAATAGACGGACGAAATAGCCAGATTTCCTCGTTCGTCATCGATGTTGACAGAGGTTGCTTGGAGATGGCTAGTTTCGTACTTTTGTGCTCATAATGTTTAATACTTGATTTAATAAGTATTGCCGTTCCTCCACGCGCTTTGCCGTCAGGATGGATTGTATGGTAAAGCATGTAACCCCTCATGCTAATATGGGATTCCTTGGTGAAGTGGGATTCTGAAATCAATAGTATATCAATATCGTGAAGTTCCACGAAAGCGGAGACTTCATAAACATGCTAGGCAAGTCCATTAGCATTCCAGGTGGCTATTCGGTAAGTTTTACTTATTTTCTCTTTGGTTTAGCTTGTTTACTAGCCAGTATTGGTCTAGTGCTTTCGGCGAACTTTTTTTCAAGAATAGTAAATCTTTCCTCGAATTTATTAAATCTATCTAAGATTTGGTTTAGGGTTACAATTAAAAAATCGTTGGTCGATTTTTCTTTCCCTTCTTTCTCGTTATTGCCCTCGTTATTGTTCTTAGTTATGACTGCTTGAGCAAACGTTTTAGCAAATGTTGGCTCAGCTGGCGTCTGTCTGTTCACTGATTTAGGGTTTTTCAAGTTAGTGTTTCTTACTCTTCTTAATTGTAGTTCCTTGGCTATCTCACAGCCTCTGTAACTAGCTGGGTGTTTGCCGCCACAATTTACGCATTTTGGGTCTGCATCCTTAGGTTTGTTGCATTGGGAGGTATGATGTTTACCTGCACATTTTACGCAAAATGCCTCTTTGAAGCAATGATTTTGGGTGTGCCCGAAACCCTGACATTTCTTGCATTGAGGAATTGTGACATTTTTCCTCAATGCTTCAACTTTAATTTTTTGATGGAGGAGAAGTCTCAGCTGGAAAATTTCCTTTGCGTCGGCTTCATTCCTGAATGTTACCATAAATAGTGGGAGATGTTTCTTGTCCTTCCTATTAATTATGTTGACTGTACTTTCAGCAGGTAGATGGTATTTTTCTCTTAGTTCGGTGATGATGTCCTCAGGGTCAGTACTAGGATGTAAATGCCTAAACATTACTCGAATCGGTTTGTGGTTTTTATTTTCGTACGTGTGGAAGCTAAACTTTTCATCCAACAAAATTTTTGTAACGGCTCTATAGAGTATCAGAGGAGACATTCACCTTGATCCCGCCACCAGCCAGAGTCTGGGAGGTAAAATTATCGCTGCTGAGGGTAGCTTCCTCAATTTTTTGCATTAGGGTTTTCAAACTTTTCTCGCCTAATTTATCAATATAGAAAGGAGGTGGGGCTCGTACCTTAGGTGATGAAATGGATGATGATGATGATTGGATGGATCCAGTTGTGGCGGAAAGAATTGAGATTGAGAGAGAGAGAGAGAGAGAGAGAGAGAGGAGAGCGAAATGGGAGAAATTATATACGAAAGAAGAATCATTCGATAAGGAACCTGATTTCGATTTTCGGACTAGTGATGATGAAGAATTACTTCAACATGAGCGGGAACAACTTTCAAAGAATATGGAAACTTTAGTCATTCATTTTATGACATCAAGAGCTCGGCTTGAAAAAACCCCGCACAACTTCGTTGAAGAAATTTCTCAAATCTCGAAAATTTTGTGCGAACTCAATTGAAAAATGTGGTACAAGTTGGTGTGAAAAATGTGGTACAGTTGGTGTAAAAAAAATACATAATTGTTCCGAAGAAAAAATATGTAACTTGCAATTAACAATTACATATTTTTTCTTAAAAACAACTGTGTGTTTTCCTCACACCAATTGATTCCTCTCATTATTTTGTACATAAAAGTATTAAGGTAAGATAATCGAAAAATAAATATTTTACTGGATATTTTATAGTTTATGTAAAATTAAGATATTATTTTAAGCCTCATAAATCAAAAAGTACTCAATGAAAAAATATTTTATTATAGTGTTTGGAAAGCTCTCGACATAAGCTATAAGAATATGCAATAAAAAATATGTGGTTCCATTTAAGAAATTAAAGGTGACCTGACCTTAACGATGTCATCCAAGGTCAAACCAATGACACCATTTTATGTTCCTCTCAAAACCATACAATTTTTGTCGAAAACGTTTTTCTCTAAAATGTATAGTTTTTGAAAGAAAAGGGGTGTACGGGTGGTCTAGGACACCCTGTATGTATATATATATATATATACAGGGTCTACCAAAAGTGTGGAAACCCCTAAATATCTCGGAAAATATACGTTTTACAGAAAAGTGTTTCCAACAAAAGTTGTAGGGTTTAAGAAGATCTATATACTGATTCTATCAGTTTGACCTTGGATGGCGTCGTCAAGGTCAGGTCAAGGTCACATTGACTTTTTTAAATGACACCCCCTACATTTGATTGCATATTCTTATAGCTTAATTCAAGAGCTTTCCAAAACACTATAATAATGTTCATTTTTATTAAGTACTTTGCGAGTTATGAGGGTTGAAATAATTTCTTAATTTTACATAAACCATAAAATATCTAGTAAACCATTCATTTTTCGATTATCTTACCTTCATACTTTTATGTACAAATTAATGAGAGGAATCAATTGGTGTAAAGAAAACACATAGTTGTTTCTAAGAAAAAATATGTAATTTGCAATTAACAATTCCATATTTTTTCTTAAAAACAACTGTATGTTTTCTTTACACCAATTGATTCCTTTCATTATTTTGTACATAAAAGTATGAAGGTAAGATAATCGAAAAATGAATGGTTTACTAGATATTTTATGGTTTATGTAAAATTAAGAAATTATTTCAACCCTCATAACTCGCAAAGTACTTAATAAAAATGAACATTATTATAGTGTTTTGGAAAGCTCTTGAATTAAGCTATAAGAATATGCAATCAAATGTAGGGGGTGTCATTTAAAAAAGTCAATGTGACCTTGACCTGACCTTGACGACGCCATCCAAGGTCAAACTGATAGAATCAGTATATAGATCTTCTTAAACCCTACAACTTTTGTTGGAAACACTTTTCTGTAAAACGTATATTTTCCGAGATATTTAGGGGTTTCCACACTTTTGGTAGACCCTGTATATATATATATATATATATATATATATATATATATATATATATATATAGACGATTTTTCCTTTGGCAAAATTTTCGACGCTTGGTTTTCGAATTATTAAAAGAAGTAATTAAAAATGACCACACTGGCAAATTTTTTATTAAAGTGTATCACGATGTTTCGACCATGGTTTTGGTCCTTTTCGAGTGAACTACAAAAAATTATTTCCAGAATTAGACAAAAAACTAAATTACATTGATTTTGAAATAAAAAATGTGAGCGGCAAGTTAAATACATACAATAATTTAGTTAACTATTCTATCGTGAGAAATAAGGAAATCACTTCGTCAAGATTATCATGTCAACCGTCTCCATCAACACACAGGGAAAGACTAGACAACCTTTATTAGTCTATCATAAATATTGTTTAAATTTTCAATGTCCTTTTGTAAGTTGATCGTGTTGTCAAACTTTTTTATAAAAAACATTTCGGCGATTTCTCTCTTTCTCACATGTTTCTCATTATGTAAAATAACCGGTAATGACCAATCGAAGTCATGATTAAATTCAACTTTATGTTTACTGATAAGATTGATTATGTTTACAGAAAAATTACTTTCGTGCACTTTTATGTTGTTGCGACTTTTATGTTGTTGTTCTTTTTGTGTTTCTTTCATATATTGGCCAAACAAAAAGACATGTAAGCACACGAGTGCTTACATGTCTTTTTGTTTGGCCAATATATGACTTGTTACAATTTTTGCAGTCTAATTTGTAAATGATTTCCGTCATGTTATTAGTAGGCAGCCTATCTTTACCACGTTTAATTAATGCGTTAAGTTTTTTAGGTACATTGTAAACGACATTAAGACCTACATTTTTAAAAACGCGACCAAGTTCACTACTCAAGCCTTCCACAAACGGCAAGGGAATGTACGAAGATGTAACTGCATTGTCGGATTCATTGTCCATATTTGCGTTATCACGGTGTTTTAAAAAATATAATCTTTTTGTACATAGCGATTAATAATATGATTTGGAAAGCAATTGTTGGAAAGAATCTACTTAACGATATCAATATTTTTGGAATGAAATCGAGTGTCTGCCAATAAAATGGCGTCAACAAGATTGTAAATGGTGTTCATTTTATATTGGAACGGACGTTTAAAATAAAAATTAGTATATTGATTGGAACAGGTGGGTTTCCTGTACCAATCAGTCAGAAGACGACCATCTGATCGGATAACAATCGTGTCAAAAAAACTGATACAAGAATCAGACTCGGTTTCATGCGTAAACGCTAAGCGTTACTGGTAATTATTAAAGGTCGATTATATCGCTTCAACTTTTGAGCGTGGAATAATGGTAAAAATGTCATCAACATACCTATAATACATCGGAACATTAAAACTTAGTTGACTTAAGCAATGCGTTTCCAAGTCGTCCATCACGATATCTGCCAAAATAGGTGACAGGGGGGAACCCATAGAACTACCAAAAATTTGTTCGTAGAATTGTCCATTAAATGAAAAACTAGTGGAGTCCAGAACCGTTTCAATCGCGTATAAGAACTGAGATAAGTTGAATTTCGTGTTAGGGGCAATGTGATTCCAACGTTTAGTGACCGTACTTAAAACTAAATCTTTGGGAATATTAGTGAACAATGCAGTAACATCGAGAGAAATCATTATTTCGTTATCTCTGATAAATTTATCTTTCAAAATGCTGGCAACCGTCCAACCATCCTTAATATGAGATTTAGGTTTCAAGATCGAAATCTTTAGTATATCGTGAATGTATTGCGCGACGTTATATAACGGACTACCGATTGCTGACACAATGATTCGTAGTGGAAAACCAGACTTATGAATTTTTAGCAAACCGTAACATCGTGGCAGATTACCATTAGTGGAGTTCAATTTTTTATATGTGGACTCATTAATTAAATCATTACTGCGCCATGATTTGACAATGGTATTAATTTTATTTGTTAATTTCCTGATCGGATCCTTGTTCAATTTTTTATAAGTGGATTGATCACTCAAGAGTGCCTCCATTTTTTCCACGTAATCAATTTTGTTCATGACAACTGTGACCTGATCCTGTGAACCTTATCAGCCCTGGTGACAAACAAATCATCATTGTTGCGTAAGAATTGTTTACAAAGAGAGAGACCACCGAGAACATATCTGTCTATAAAGTTGATATGTCTCTTCTCACAGAGGAATCTATGGAGAGAATTAGCGACAGAATTTCTGGTCATTGCAGCAGCTGTATCCGGGATGCGGCTATAATTGATTTCAAAGTTCTTCAAGGTCTCAAGAGCAACACTAACACGATCTTTAGCGTAAGATTGAAGTACCGGTAATCCAAAATTGTCACCAAGACTCAAAAGTTCAGAAACACGATCAGGAATATTCTTGTTACTAATGTTAATCAACCAGTTTTGTCAATATTGTTGAAAGGATTCAAAGCGGTGTCATACTTAAAGGTCAAATTTTTTAATTTTTTAATTAAGTTAGATTTTATTCTGTTGTTGATTTTTAAAAAACTACGTTTATTGAGCTCATAAAATATTTTTAACAAATCACGTGGTAAACCTTTCATAAGACCTCCTTCAATCCTTGCAATTTTAGCGCGCAAATAATTTAGGTTAAAATTAAGATCCTTGATTTCAAAGTTCAACAATGTATAACGGAATTTCTTCGTAGTCTTTTCAAAAGTGCGGTTGATTGTACTGCTATAAAACGTGATGTTAATCTTTAACTTATTGATGTGTGGCGAAATTAAATCATATCTTCTGCATCGGAGCAAGAAAATGAGTTGTTGATTGGCCGTACAGATCTTCCTTTTATTGTTAATCCATGACTTCAACAAGGTCATGTAACTTTTGCCGAACCGATTAGTAATCATTTGGAAAAACATGTCAGATTGCGAAGGCGCCATAATTAGGTCCAGGAGCATAAAAATAACATTAAACTCTTGAAGGTCGCCAGTAAATAAAATAAAAGAAGTAATTAAAAACGACCACACTGGCAAATTTTTTATTAAAGTGAATCACGATGTTTCGACCATGGTTTTGGTCAAGTAATTAACTTATAGAAGTAATTAACTTATAATGGGTCGGATACAAGAGGCAGGCAAGGGTGGCGCGATTCACCGTCAGACGCGGGTGCTTACGCGGGGCGATCGTTGCAATCAGCTGGTCGTTACATACACACACATGCGAATACATATTCTCATTCTCTCTCTCTCTCTCTCTCTCTCTCTCATTTGCTTATTCGAAGTTATTATTACTCTTACTAAAATTATTATTTACTTTTTATTGTTACACATTTTTATTTTAATTATTTTTATATTGTACCGTTTTTTTTTCTTTTTTTTACGAAAGAGGGGAAAATGCATTTTATGCATACTCACCGGGCGATCCAGTGAGTTATGTGGGACTCGAGTACAAAGTCGAATTACCAACTCGATATTCCCTACCCACTAAAAACCCCTCTCTGTCGCTAATTTTCTCTAACACTGTTTATTTGACATCCCGAAATTTGTTTTCACACAACACCAAAGAATAATTATTATTACGTTGTTCGATGTATTGCTGTAATTTCTTGAGAAGTGAATTTTCCAATAGATCGTACTTTCATTCAAATTGAACGTAGATATCACGTTCTAAAGGATAGAGATCCACACTAAATAATTAATCGAAAATTCTTTTTTCTTTTATAAACTGTATTCTTTTATAAACTTCAACATAATCACATTCATTCACTCACTCGACAAGACGAGATATTTACCAATAACTCTATCACTAATCACTATCAATTACTGTCGAATAATCACTGTTGGCAATTAAAATCACTCGATTAAAGAAAGATACACGTTATTACACGACGTGACGACGCGACAACGCGACGATATTTATCTGGCGACAGCAAACAGTTTTTGGTTATGCTAGGTTGCGGTAGGTTAAGGTATTAACAGCGCTATTGAACGTGAACATGTGTTTCATTGAAGACGCGACAATTTAGCATATAATATTATTATCATATGATATTTATACATCGTATGATATTTGTTTTAAAATTAATTAGAATAAATAAATGTTAATACAATACTTTCACTGTTAATGTTAAATATTATTTATTATTAATACCGAATATTATTATTAATATTCTTAAATATTATTATTAACATTAAATATTATTTATTATTATTAAATAGTATTAATAATATTAAATATTTATTTTGTAACGTCAAGGCGTTATTAGAACCAGCCTGCGCTGCGCCAATTGGCGCCAAGCGCCGCTGATTGAGCACCTCGACCGAGCCGCGGATTGAGGATCGCGGCCTACCCCACCGCTACGCGCATGATCGCGTGGAGATATCGCGTGGGGGGGTAACCAGCTGGGTATATAAGGCGGCCGCTTCGGCAGATCGGCACCTATTCCTATCCCGACTCTCGAGACGTTCGAAGCCACAGGGCGTACCCTGCATACTCGAAACTTATCGAGCTCCTATCCTCGCTCTCTGGTCCAAAGCACGGTCTCTACCGTGTCCGGTCGGGTGCACTCAACAACCAGGAGCATTCCGTCGACCCACGGACGATCCGGTCCAGGGTACGGGCGCTCCTGTACTCGGTCGGTTGCAACCGATGCCCGGACTGTCCAAATCCAAACTTCGCAATCCCAAATAGCCGTTCTCACGGCTCCTGGACGATAGCCGTTTTCACGGCTCCTGGATAAATAGCCGTTCTTACGGCTCCTGGACGATAGCCGTTCTCATGGCTCCTGGATAAATAGCCGTTTTCACGGCTCCTGGACGATAGCCGTTTTCACGGCTCCTGAACAAACCATCGTTGTTACAGCTCCTGGACGAGCGCCGTATCCACGGCCCTGGAGGACAGCCGCTTCCGCGGCTCCCGGACGACAGCCGTTCCCACGGCTCCTGAACGACCGCCTTATCCACGGCACTGGAGGACAACCGTTTCCCCGGTCTCTGGACGCCGACCGCCCGCTCTCGGGATACTAGCCGTTTTCACGGCTCTTAGAATAACGACTTGTTGTGAATAAAGTTGGTCTCCGCTATCCTAGATCCCTAGCCGACTCTCCTTCTCGCGGCCGTTAAACGAACCGTTCGTTCACCGCCTTCGCGCCGCGCCAGTCCGCGAGTTTTACTTTGGGGCCCTGATTAACTCCTCTGGTCTAGAGCCCGGTTGCTACCGGGCCCGGTTGCTACCGACGTCCAGTATCCCGGCGTACCACAGGGCACCCGTGTACGCCACCCTGGGGACGGGTGCTCCTCGTCCTCGGCCGACTTCGGTTGACAGACCCTGCTAGGTCCGTGTCCATGCCTTGTTGCACGTGACCACTCGTTAGGTCTTTTGAGTCCGCGTCCGCGAAGGGATCTTACACGCTACGCGGTGGGTAAGCACCAACCGCTTTGTAAATAATTATCAGATTAAGGCGTGTTCGTAATTCCGTTGCGCGACTAAGGCGCGATTCCTTGTAAATAATTATTTAGATTAAGGTGTATAATTGTAATTTCCGCGCGAGCTCATTACCCGGAGCGTGCCTGTCTGTCTAGTTGTAGTTAACCTGATTTTTGGAATAAAAATTTTTGTTAAACCGCACACATGTGATTTTGCGAGCCTGAGCCTCCCCTTCTCCAAACCCTGACTCTGACGAGCTGATCCACGGCGTCGGGAAAGGTGCTCCGTTACAATTTATTATTATTAAATATTATTATTAATATTAAATAATATTTATTTATTATTATTAAATATTTATTAAACCATTATCTGATTGAAAATCAATAATAATATGAAAATAATATGAAAAAATATTATTAAATTCTGGCGTTTCAATCTCTCTTACAAGGAAAGGGTCGGAAGTGTCCCCCTCCGATTTTAATGAGCTTTGAATATGTTGTAGTCTAGATCAAAATAGGAGACACGTATTTTTTTATAAGTGCTGAGTCGGCCGTTAAGGGGGTGAAACACCTTCTTGAAAAAAATCGATTTTTTCATTTCTCAGCGGATACCGTCGAAGCGATAAGAGATATAAACAAAAGTTTCAAATAAAAGTTTTATGGTCTTTAATGTACTTCAAAATCATGTAATCAGATTTGTCGAAAATGTCATATTTTTCGAAATCCCCCCCCTCCCTTTTAATGTTTGAAAATTTTTAAATTTGTCTCATAACAAAACTTATAGCTCATTTAACGACAAATTCAATCATATATAATAAAGTTGTATTCCGAAGTCACATTTTTCAGAAATAAATTAAAAATATCCCTATACACTACTATACGCCCGCTTTATCCGCCTTATGACGCTCGTTATTCACAGCGACAGTCATTTTTCTTCGCAAACTCACAGAGGCAACCATAAATTAGCAATAAATAATTTATGAGAATATATTTTTATAAATTATAGAAATTATATTTATAAATATAATTATAAATTATATAATAATTATAATTATAATATATGTCTATATTATGTGACAATAAATATACATATAATTTATATGGAAAAGTAATGTTTTTAATGCATGAAAAATAAAACTAGTCGGACAAGGAAAATTATTGATCAGATGCCGATGTTAATAGATTCAATTCTATGAATAAACAGATGTCGCATTCGCGAAATGAGTTGGTGCAATATATTATTTTATTAACAACTGCGTGCAGTGGAACACATATTACTATTAAAGCGTCTATCGAATATACGCGAGCGCGATAGTAAATATATTTATATATATAAGAAAATAATTAAAAGGATTATAACTTATAAAGCGAGCGAAAAAATGCGTCGCGATAAGAAAGTCAGCTGCCCGAAGTGCTGATACAGCCAGTATCACACGGCCAAGTCATCAAACAGAGGAAGAAATCACTCTCGAAATAGCGCTGAATTGCAATAAAATGCGAGGAAGTCTTCGGACTTCCTTCGCTTGCATTTTGATCACGCCACTTTAGAAATAACCAATGATTTTATTTGGTCATGCCACCGCGCGATCTTCCTCCGATAATCGTTCAGAACCGGAGGCGTTAAAAGCCACCGCCTAGAAGCGGCGGACAGTCACAAATCAGTTATCAAATAATTAACAAGTGCTCGAGTTAATTAACAAGACTAGCCGTTATCCTGAAAAAACAATTGTGCCCCACGCACACAACAATACAGTATGTATGTACTTTTTCGATTTTTAAAACTTTTATAGGTTTTTGCTTTTACTTACACTTCATTCAAAATTGCGGTTTATCTGTTTTGTTTTAATGTATTTAAATTATAATTAATATTTTATTACTTTATTTAAGTTATGTGATAAAACTGTTCTATTTTTCATGAAACTCGGAAAACGTAATAAATTATTAATACGCATTAAATAATAAAATATTTTTGTTGCTAATAAGTATTTTTTGCTAATATTTATAAAACAAATATACATAATGTTAATAATTTTTTTAGATAATGTTTAATCCAAGAAATGTAGCAGTACTGCTATACACTGCACGATGTGAGAGGTCCGTTAGCGCACGAACACATACACGAGGGAGGCCTTCGGCCCTCCCTCCCGCACCCACCTCGTCCTCCACGCTTCGCGTGCAAAGTTGTACTTGGTGCAAAGTTGGTGCGCTATCGGGACATGGGCTATCGGGAATTATGTTCAATTTTTCGTGTGCTATCGGGTTCGTGCGCTATCGCACCGTGTGCTAACAGATCCCGTTCTGCAGATGTTAGAGTCGTGTATGGACATGACTCTTAGCGAAGAGGTTTGTAATCAAAATGCATATTTATTTAGTTTAATAATCAGTAATTATATTTATGAATTGTTATTTATATCTATAGGATAATTTGCCATTAGCGGAAACAGAAGAGTAGAAATCTTTGATGATGACTGCGATGCCGTTCAAACTTCATTAGCTACTTTCTCTATACAGGCAATCAAAACATAAAACATTAATTACAACGATGAGGAGATCGAAAATTATGATCCATCTATGCATACAAAGTTGAAACGGTTATCCTTAAAGCAAAAAGTTAACGAAATAAAAGATTTTATGTATATTATAGTCGAAGTTGCAAAAAACAACATATCTTTTAAAGGAAATTCTGCGACGAAGTCATATAGTGTAGAAAAAGAACAATCAAAGCTCAAGAACGAATAACAACAGTTGCAGAGAAATGTGCAACAGCGAACTGCAAAATAATGTGATTATATTTTTATAATTTTTATTTTTTGTTTTTTTATTTAAATGTTTTTTTATTTTCAAAAGATTATTATTTTTAAAGAAGTTTCAGATTATTATATCTAAAGAAATATTTTTTGTTTATTTTAAGTTCGTAATTTTATACATGTAACGTGATATATGATGATTAATTTTATATTTATTCACATAAATAGTTTTAACTTACAAAAAGGGTGAAATTATGTTATTCGATCGATGCTTTTAAGGAATGTCTTTCTCTATTGGGATATTCGTATGTTAATGTATTACTAAAACTTACCAAAGTATTAATTAATATTAATAATAAATAAACAATGTTATGAAATGAATATTTTTAAATTTATATGTAATAATTATAAAATTTTGACAAATGTATTATAATGTATTTTTTTATAAATTCTATAAATGTATTATAATGTATTTTTCTATAAATTTTCTATACATTTTTCTATAAAAGTGTATTTCTAATCAAACATTTTGAGAAGACCTATATAAAGATCTATATGTAAATACACGGCGAGAAAAGACGTTATAAAATATATTGTAATTCAAGTAAAAAAAGTTTCTAACTATTCGATTTTGTATTAATCGGCCCGCTGCTAAATCCGGATTTATTCTATGTGCATTTCTTATTTCTGGAATATTATTATCATACATTCCAAAATCTAATACGTTGTTTACTTCTTCCGGGAATGGATATGTATAATATTGTGTGCAATGCACATATTATGAAGAATGACACAGGTATTGATTATTTTAGATGTTATAACTAGAAAATAGTGTAATACTCGATGCTTTAGGCAACAACGAAATCTCATTTTTAAAAGACCGTTACATCTTTCAATTAACGAACGGCAAAACATTAGTCGTTCATTATATCGATCCTCTGGGTTCATCGGCTGTGTGTTAACAATAGGCGTTAATAGCCATGGTCGTAAAGGGTATTCTGAGTCACCTGCAAATTAACGTAATTATTATATAAAAGCATACATATGAAAACACATGAATGAAATAAAAAATTGTATAGATATATATTGGTCCATATTCTGAATCCTCTTTTATCAATAAAAGTATCTTCTAAAAGTGGCCTAGGTAATCAGAAGATTTATGTGCTACTTTTAGAGCCATTTTTATCGATAAAAGAGAATTCAGAATATGGACCAATATATATCTATACATTGTGTATACCGAGCAAACAGAATACATCTCTTCCATATTTTGTATATATTTCTTAGTTGTCTAACATTTGAATTATTCCAAATATATACATCATGCGAGCTTCCTGGGAATCGTGCATTTACATTTATGATTCTTAACCGGTAATCATATATCTAAAAAGAAAAATGCATTCATTAAAAAAAAAAAAAAAATATATATATATATATATATATATATATATATATATATATACAGGGTGAGTCTGATAAAACGTCAACCATGTTTTTCTCGAAAACGAAGCAAGATATAAAAAAATATTTCAGACAAAAGTTGTATGGTTTGAAGAGAGACATAAGATGATGTCATTAGTTTGACCTTGAAGAGTCACCTGAAGTCACGGGAAAGACCTTGAAGAGTCACCTCCAACTTTTTAAATGGATCACTCTATATACTTTAACATATTATTGTAGCTCATCTCGAGAGCTTTTCAAAACACTATAACTAAGTTAGTTTTCATTAAGTAGTTTTCGAGTTATAAGACTTAAAATGTTTTAATTTTACATAAACCGTAAAATATCTTGTAAAATATTCATTTTTCGATTACCTTAATACTTTTATGTACAAAATAATGAGAGGAATTAATTGATGTAAAGAAAACACATACTTGTTTCGGAAAAAATGTTATTTGCAATTAACAATTACATATTTTTTCTTAAAAATAAATATGTGTTTCCTTTATTCCAATTCATTCCTCTCATTATTTTGTACATAACAGTATTAAGGTGAGGTAATCGAAAAATAAATATTTTACTAGATATTTTATGGTTTATGTAAAATTAATATTATTTTAAGCCTCATAATTCGAAAAGTACTCAATGAAGAAATACTTAATTAGTGTTTTGAAAAATTCTTGAGATAAGCTACAAGAATATGTAAAAGTATATAGGGTATCCCGTTTAAAAAGTTAGAGGTGACCTTCACGTGACCTACAGGTGACTTTTTAAGGTCAAACTAATTGCATCACCTTATGTCCCCCTTCAAGCCATATAACTTTTGTCTTAATCATTTTGTTATATCTCGCTTCATTTTCAAGAAAAATACAGTGGACGTTTTATCAGACTCACCCTGTATACAGAGTGATTCTAAATGTTACTTCAACGTAACTACATTTATTCACTTACTCGATAAAACGAGAATTTACTAAACTATCACTATTTCTATCACTAATCATTATCAATCACTGCCGAATAATCACCGTTAGTAATTAAAAATCCTTCGATGAAAGAAATACACGCGGACACACATGTTATTACACGATGCGATGACGCAACAACGTGACAATGCAACGATATTTATTCAGCGGTAGCAAAGCTGTAGTTATGTTAGATTACGGTAGGTTAAAGTATTAGCAGCGCTGACGAACGTAATCGTGTGTTTGACCGAAGAGCGGCCAACATATAATATTAAACGTTTTAACGCGTGTATAATATTATTATTATCATACGATATACATACATCATATATTCATGATATTCAAAGTTAATTAGAATAAATGAATGTTTCTAAAATATTTAATATTTTACTATTAATATTAATATTAAATATTAATATTAAATATTTTACTATTATTGTTAATATTAAATAAATATTTATTTATTATTAATATTAAATAAATATTTATATTAATAAATAAATAAATATTTTTTTCTAATTAATTTTGAATATTACATTATGTATGTATATCGTATGATAATAATAATATTATACGCGCGTTAAATGTTTAATATTGTATATTGGCCGCGTTCTTCGGTCAAACACATGATTACGTTCGGCAGCGCTGCTAATACTTTAACCTATCGTAATCTAACATAACTTCAGCTTTGCTACCGCCGAATAAATATTGTCGCGTTGTCGCGTTGTTGCGTCATCGCATGTAATAACGTGTGTGTCCGCGTGTATTTCTTTCATCGAAGGATTTTTGTGAATTGTTAACGGTGATTATTCAGCAGTGATTGATAGTGATTAGTGATGGAGATAGTGATAGTTTAGTAAATTCTCGTTTTATTGAGTGAGTGAATAAATGTGGTTATGTTGAAGTTTACAAAACAGTACAGTTTATAAAAAGAAAAACTTCTAATTATTTAGTGTGGATGTCTCTGTCTTTTGTAACGTGTGATATCTACGTTAAATTTAAATGAAAGTGCGATCTATCGGAATATTTATTTCTTAAGAAACTACAGCAATATTAGCAGAAGTCATCGAACAAGATAACAATAATTATTCTTTGGCGTTGTGTCAAAACAGATCTTGGGAAGTCAGATAGATAAGAATTTCCCAGAGGAAATTCGTAAAAAGAGATAGCTTTTTAGTAGGTAGGGAGTACCAAGTTAGTAATTAGACTTGGTACTCGAGTCCCACATAATTCACCGACTGGTGAGTATACATAAAATGCATTTTCCCCTCTCGTAAAAAAAACAACGGGTAAGTGAGCGAATGAGAGAGAGAGAGAGAGAGAGAGAGAGAGAAAGAATGTATGTATTATGTCCGTGCACAGTATAGCGACTAGCTGATCGCCGAAGACGCCCCGCGTGAGCGCCCACGTCTGACGGTCAGTTGCGCCGCCCTTGCATGCCTCTTGTATCCGACCCGTAATAAGTAAAGTATTTCTCTTAATAATTTAAAAACTATGCTTTGCACGAAATTTTGCCAAAGGAAAAATCGTCTTAGAATTCGATCAAGATTATGCTTTTGCAAAAACATAAAGTTATTTAGAATCAGCCTGTATATATACAAAATAAATATTGCTATTGTAAAAAGCATACATACTAACTGGACATTTATTGAATGGTATCCTTTACGATTAACATATACATGCTCCGCATAAACTTCATCATTAATTTTAGAAGGGAATATTGCAATATGCGTACAATCAATACACCCATAAACACCTGGAATTCTGTGGTTTCGGTAAAATCTATATGTAAGAAACAAAAATATTTATATATCACTTGTATGTACATATTTATATATTTTACCATTCATATAAGAACGTTAATTACCCATTACGTAGATTATAAAATTCTGCTCTAGTACGAGGAAATTGTATCCACTTATTTATTACATTAGGTTGATTAGTGGCATTAATTATTTTGATGAATACTTCTTGATACTGAAGATTGGCTAACAGCAATGTTTACATTATATCCATTTGGTAACTACCGCTTGCAAAAAACGTAATGCAGCGAATACCTACTAGGTTAGTGCTGGGATTTACTTGCAACTTTCGGTCAGATTTCTTAGCTTACGCCTACTATTCCCCTTTTATCGCTTGCACCTTTGCGACCGCGCCGCCAGAACTAAGGAGCGTTCAAGAATGTGCGCGTCACATATGTAATGTGGCAATCTATCTAAGTTCTTTTTATTGTTTATTGTTATGTTATAATAAAAATAATTATTCTATTATTAATTACGTATATGTTCTGTAACAATTTAAAATATTTGTTTTGAAACGTAATTACAATAAAGAGAACTTAGATAGTTTGCCACATTACATTTGTAACGCGCATATTCCTGAGCGTTCCTTAATTATGAGCGGCTATGAGCTGTGAAGCGTTTGTAGGCTGCGAGAAATCCGTCAGTCGAATAGTCGGTGGCTACTTCCAAATGAATGGCTGAAGTAGTAAAACAAACAAAGATGATGAAATAGCCTTTGTAAGTCTTACATCCTCGTCCGCGAAAAATTTTGAGAGTTAACGGGCCAGCGTAGTCGACTCCTGAATTGAGAAAAGGCTGACATGAAGTAATTCGAGATGTAGGAAGTTGCCCGATGATTTGCTGAGCGACAGCACGCTGACGAGCGCATGTTACGCATTTATGGATAAACGACCGAATCGGAACGCGACCGCCTATGATCCAGAATTTTTGTCGGATTGACAACAACGTTAGCTGCGGTCCGCCATGCAGCGTGCGTTTATGATGATGTTCAATAACTAGTGTTGTCAGCCGTAAGCTTCGCAGCAAGATGAACGGATGCTTCTCCGGAAGACTCCAGTTGAGCGTGTTGAAGACGACCGCGTAATCTGAAGAGCTCTTCGGAGTCAAATATCGGTGTGAAGCGTAGTAATGGGCTTGATTTAGCGAGTTGTCCTTGGCTCTTCAAGGTTTGGATATCTTAAGAAAAATAGGCTTGTTGCGTGAGTTTTGTCCACAACGTGAGCGCCGAATCTAATTCTGCTGGAAAGATGTAAGCTAGGTGATGATGGATTGTTGTTGTCTCGCAAAGGCGATTACGAGCGCGCAAAAGCCATGCAGTGATACGGAGTAGAGATGTTAGCGACGAATAATTCTCGACGAGAGTCCAAAGTTCGGCTTTGAGTTTTCGACAGCTATTGTGTAGATCGCAGATCGTTCTTCGAGATCGGTTGTAGTGTCGAGATTCGGAATGCGAGATGGCCGGGAAGTCGAGTGATTGCGTAACCAACGAGGCCCTTTCCAGCAGAGCTGCTCTTGTTGAAGGCGTTGAGGCGATACTCCTCTTGATGTGAGATCTGCTGGGTTGTCCTTGCCTGGCACAGGATGCCATCGAGAATTTGCGAGTTCTTGTATAAATGCGACACGATTCCTCGAAGTCCTTCCATCTTGAAGGGTGGCTTTTGATCCATGCGAGTAACCGTTGAATCGGTCCATAGGTGGATAGGAGCACAATCGAGAGCGAGCACCTTCCGGAGATGAAGCACTTGACGCACGAGAAGCATGGCAGCAGATAGTTCGAGTCGCGGAATCGTCATGCTTTTAAGAGGAACGATTTTTGTTTTCTCGCTGACGAAAGTCACGAGAGCATCATCGAGTTCGCGGAGAACGCGCACATATACGACCGCGGCGAGAGCTCGTTGAGACGCGTCGGAAAAACCGTGAATTTCAGTCGCCAACGCGGAGGGACTGATTCCAAACCAGCGCGAGATAGAAATGATCCTTATGTCTTTGAGTTGTTGTGCGAAATTTGTCCATCGATTGTTGAAATCCGTAGGAAGTTCTTCACTCCAGTCGAGACGGACGGCCCACAACTTTTGAAGAAGCATTTTTGCGACAACGAGGATGGGTGTGAGCCATCCGAGAGGGTCAAACATTCTCGCGATGAACGACAATATGGATCGCTTGGTATGTAGCGCGATTGTATGTTGAGAACGATGGTGCCGAGAAAAGGAAGTGGTCAGAGTGCTGCTCCTATTGGATGCCGAGCGTGTGATGAAGTGTTCCAGCGTTGACAATAACTATCGATCTCGTTTGATCTCATTCCGATTTCGGAATATCGACGAGAATTTCAGAATAGTTAGCCAGAATAGTTAGTTCCATTTTCTTAGACGGAAGCCACCCGCCTTGAGAGCTTCATTCAATTGTCGAATTTGTTCTCTGGTTTGCGAAATAGTTGACGCGTCGGAGAGAACATCGTCAACGTAAGTGTCGTGACGGAGAATGTCGGCCGCAAGAGGACGCGAGATTTCGGACTCGAAAGCGAGTTGGTTTAAACAGCGTAACGCGAGATACGGAGCACACGCGAGACCGTATGTCACGGTGCATAAATAAAATTCTTGCAATTGAGCCTCAGATGAATCTCCCCAGAGAATTTTTTGCAGCGGCCAATTGTCTGCGTGCACGCGAATTTGGCGATACATTTTCTCGATATCGGCCGCGAAAACATATCGATGTCGACGCCAGCATAATAGAGTGTCAGTAATGTCTGTTGTAACTTCGGCCCGATATGAAGTACGTCGTTTAATGAGAAGTCGAGATTAGTCTTTTGAGAACCATTAAACACGACACGGAGTTTTTTGTTGAACTCGTTTCGCGTATGATTCCGTGATGCAGAAGAAAGAATTCGCGTCCTTGAGAGGAAGTCTGCGGATCGACTAGGCGCATGTGATCGAGAGCGCGGTATTCTCATAAAAATTCGATGTAAGACGACTTGAGAGATGCGTCGGAATTAAACCGGTTCTCCATCCGACGTAAAGATCGAAATGCGGCAGCGCGAGAGTCGCTAAAATCACTTACTTGTTGTTTGAGTGGGAGACGAACAACAAATCGACCATGGTTATCGCGAGAATAAGTTGCTGAAAAATGGTGTTCACACTAAGCCTCTTCTGATGTGAGCGACACTTGAACTTGAGGCATAATTTATTCCTGAGACCAGAAGCGTTGTGGAGACTCGAGAAGTTCCGCATCCAGCGAATATTGCATTCCGGTGACTGAATAGCTTTGAGACGAGGAATTCGAGAGATTTTTGTTTGTCAGCGGTCTCGACAGCACCCAGCCGGGAGAGGTTTTTTGAGCGATAGGGATTCCGATCGGTCTTCGACAGAGACCTTCCTCGATTATTTGAGCGTAAGTATTCGCTCCGAGTATAAGGTCGATTTTGCTGGGAGAGGCAAAACTTGGATCTGCAAGCTGCAGACTTTGAATGTGAGACCACTTACAATATGGGCCGAGAGCCATATTGATGGTAAATATGTTGTTGGCTTTGGCAGCACGAGAGCGTCGATATTGAAAGAGATGACTGAATTGAGCCGTGAGATGATAGTGAGCGAGATGAGCCCGTTTGAGACGCTGTTGCACTGAGCGTCGATCCCGATGATTGGAATAGCTGTCGAGCGTCGCGATAGTTTTAAGGTCTGAGCAGCAGCTTCCGAGATAAACAATACTTCCGACCCTTGATCTAAGAGTGCACGGAATGATGATGGTTCCCCATGACGAGAGAGAACGGTGAACCATAGCAGTCGCTAGAAGAACAGGAAAGCTTCGTACGACTCGTGATTGCGCGACGTGACTCGATAGTTGAGATTCTTGTTCGGTGCTGACTGAAGTGACGGTTTCGCTATGTCAAGAAGTACCATGTTCGGTATCGATGGGCTAAATTGGGGATTAACATACCAGCCCCACCGCTTGATACATTCGCACCTCAAGCTATCATCACCGGTGATGTATTGCGACGCCTTTGTCCACCTCGAGAACATCGATCTGGAGGAGGCGGCGTGCAAATTTCTCTTTTTGGTCGATAGAAAAGAAACAGCTGATTTGCTTTAAAAGAAACGGTATCTGAAAATACGGTATCTGAATGTACGGTATCTTGCAGCTCTCCGAGAAAGAGAGCGATATTGGGCGACAGGCGCGGTCTCTCGCGCCACGATATCGGTACAGTAACGAAAGGAGTTTCAGTAATCCAGAACTCAGTATATGGAAGAGGGGCAGGATTCTTTGTAGGTTAGAGAGAGAACGCTAAATAACTCCCGAGAGAGAGAAATGATCGACACTCTTTGGTTTATTTAAAATATATTTAACAATTATTGTACATGGATAAAGTGTATAACAAAGACGATAAGAATATAATGGAAAAGATTAAATGTGAAATATACACAAATAACAGAGCTTGATAATAGACATAAATCTCAAAGAAAGGACAAAAGAAATATGATCTCTATGCGAAAAATACAAAAATCGATTATAATCGATACAGACGGATCGGAAACAGACACATATAATACGCACGACTAAGAGATAATTATGAGATCAGAACGAGAATGAATATAATGAATTACGAACAGCGATGAGTAAAGTCAATTGGCAATTTACAGAGAAGTAAAATATAACGACAAAATATAACAATACGGATATGATTTCGGGAATCGTCAAGAGACACGAGCCTCATAAAGAATCGCGATATAAATCGAATCGGACTTCATATAATAGTCGACGGTAACCTGCGGTAATCAATTCAAAACGGCGGTTATTATTAACGATAATTCCCCGTTAGCAGGCACGAGTATTGTCTCGCAATATTTGTCGGTATCTTCATGACCTTTCACACTCGGCGAAAACAAATTCGACTCTCAAATAATATCAAACAGCATGAACGTCAACGCACATAAATTTTGAACAGAGATTTCGCGAATAATTCAATTCTTGCCGAATGGATCTTGAATATACGATAACTCTCACTCGCGAAGAGCGATCTCGCGCAAATCCCGTTATTCTCTACGCAATACGAAACGAAATTATACAGTACGATACAAAACGGAAGTTACAGAATGATACGACACGAACGATACGGTATGACTGTCAGCGACGATTCTCCTGAGAGGGACAAATCCGCGATACCCGGGGCCAGTTGGCGTCACGATAATGGAAAGCTAGGAAAGCACGGAGGCTTCCTACGACAATTCGGTAACTAAATCGACGTTGCTCCGCAACGGTAACGACAAGTACGATCAGCTGTATCCGGGAATATACTACGGCTACCTGAGCGACGGCTTACAATTGGTGGCGATCGGGTCCTGATAAGATTCCTGTTTCCCTCGGGTCGGTGAGTCTTTTCCTCGCGAAATCGTGACTTATCGAACCGAAAGCTCGTCGAACAGTGATTCGCAGATTGGCTCTCTGAGGCCTCCATTCTCGCGCCGATTTTCCGCGCATTCCGTCGATTTTCGGCAGAAAGGGTCGATATTCTTCGCTCCTTCGAATCTCGTGCTGCTGGACGGCGGGTTGCTCTCTTGCGGGCGTTAACGCTGAAGTTGACGGTATCCGGTACGATTTTTATCTTCTTGTTAGATCGGACGTGTCGGGCTGATCAGGCCGCGTCCTTATTCGTTTCTATTTCCTCCCCTTTCCGCAGTTTATAGGGAGAGGCGTTGTTGCCTCGTCCGGATTTGCTCGTCGTTGTCCCTCTAAAAGTAGCAAAAGTTAGCGCAGTCAAAATGTTCTAATAGCGGCTTAGCGGGAGTTCGTTACGTGAACTTGTTAGAGAGGCATCGATCCGATATCCTCTTCTTCTTCTTCTTCTTCTTTGTGACCGCAACCTCCGGGATATTGTTTTATATCATGCTCCTGCCCACTCGCTCAGATTGCTGCTCTCGCTTAAACTTTAGTTTATACAAAAGAAAATATCTCGCAAGTCGGATACAAGGTCCCTCTCAGGTGCGAGGGACGAATCCTCCGCATGCTTCCTCCCCCCCGGTGAGATCGCTGTAACGGAGCTCATAGAGCGTCACGTTACAAATCCTCCTTCCTAAGGGGGTATAAATCAAACCCGGGAATACTACAACTAATCTTCTTTATTTTGAGCCCCCTTTTGGGTCAGCTCCAATCAGTCCGGGAGAGAGAAAAGCAAGAAAACCAAAAGAAAAGATCAAAAATAACCAAACAATAAAAAAACAAAAAAAAACAAAAACAAAATTTTTAACAAGGCGATCTCCCTCGCTGCCTCAGGCCTTGTCTTCTGTGTTCTTCCACCACGGCCATCCGTCCCGCGTAGGCGAGTCGCTACGCGCCGGCGATGGAGGGCGGGGTGCTCTTGGGCCCCGTCCCGCGGTGTAGGGCACCGCAGCGCCCGCAGCCTCGCAGCGTCACCCCCTTCTAGCCACAGCTATAACAAAAACTGCCCATGCGGGACAGGGGGCACTCCGCGTACAAATGTCGGGGGGAACCACAATTCAGCACCCGATTCCGTAGGGGCTGTGTCGCGGAGGGCGCTCCGCAGTCGGCTCAGGGCGAGGCTGACTCAGTCTCGGCTTGGCGGGGCGCTCGGGCGATGGAGCCCTCGCGGCGTGGGTCCATTGGTCGATGTGCTCGGGGGAGCACGTTTGCGTGGCTCTCGACTCCTTGGTCGGGCGTCGCTTGGGCCGTGGCGTCCCATGTGGACGGCCATTCCCGGACGACCGCTCCCTCGCTGGTCCAGCGAGCTCGCCGGACGCGCTCGGCCATCGAGATCCGTCCAAAAGCCTTCATCGTGGAACTCGATGTGCTCCCAGACGGACCGATGATGCGACCAGAATTCGCGCCAAATCCTTCGCATCGCCCTTCGGTCCATGACGTTGTTTGGCATTTAGATTTCGAGATCAGGAAGATTGTAGGGCTTCAAATCCTGGATATGGATTTTTCTGGCGGGCGACCCATCCAGCTGTCCTAAGGAGAGCTGTCCTAACTCGTATGGAGAGATCACCCGCACTATCCTAAAGGAGTCCTGAAATTTGTGTGCGAGCTTGGCGGCTATATTATGAGCCGCCGATGATAAGATGTGTTGACGCTTTAAGACCAGATCCCC